>NC_133777.1:52189956-52274280 GCF_003597395.2 Chelonoidis abingdonii | reverse complement strand
TCCGGGAGGAGTTCCGAAATCGATTTAAGGAGCCGTTTAACTCGATATTAATGACGACGTCGTGTGAACGGGTACAGCGTTAAATCGATATATCGGCCATTAAACCGATTTAAAGTCGCAGTGTAGACCTGGCCTGCGACTAGCAAACTCATTATAAATCAGTGCTGTATGGTAATGGTGCAGATGGCTGCACTGTGCAGGATAGTTGCTTTGGCATCCCAGCAGAAATATTTACTATAAAACTAAGACAGTTAGAATGTAATCCTTTTAATAATATAAAGGAGAGGTGTGGCGGGGGAGAGGATTTATTTCTCTTCCAAATGCCCTATGATGGTAGATCACGCTGGCATTATTGTATGAGAAATTACTAAGATTGGAGTAGGAAGTAGGGTGAACAGTCTGTCTTGTAAGCACTTCCCCACCTAGATCCTGTGAGGGAAAATTGACTAAAGGTGGCCTATATCCTGTGCTAAGATATATACATCCTAAGATTACATAGATCAGCTAATAATGTGGGGCCTGCCATCTATTTGTGTGGTCTGGGCTGCTCCTACCAGCCTGCAGCCCTCTTGAGAGCAGACTCTGCTGTTGGTGGTTGCCTGCCTGGTTCACCCTGAGCCCACCTTGTCTCCTCTGCCCTACCCCATTTCCACTGCATTACAACACCTGGTTGCCAGTACCTCTTAGCTGTCCCACTCCTGGCTTGCCCTAGTGCTGTCCATCTCAGCCTCCAGTTCCCTCTGCTTCCTATTGGCCTATCCACTTCCACCCTCCGTTGGCGTCTGTCTGTACGCCTATCCCATTTGTCCATATTCCACAGTACACACTTCTGGCTTCACCTGGCCCTTCCCTATGGTCCAATAGCATTCTGAGAGGGGCTCCATGCAACCCCTCCTCATATTCCACCTGTCTCCTCAAGACACACATTCTCCACTTGACTCGCCTCGGCTCGTGCTCGCTGCCCCAGGACTCCATCCTTGAGCCTCAATGCTCCCCACCATTTCAAGGCTGTTTGTGCAGACCCTCGCCCCCGTTCCTGGCTTTTGCTTTACCTCCTGTTCAGCTAGCCTCTCCTCTGACACCAACTACCTCCCTCGCTCCAAAGCAAAATGAGATGGAAATTTAGTCAAGAGTGGAGAGCTCACGGGGATAGAACCAGCCACTGCCAAACCAGGTGTTAAATCAGGTTGGGGGTCTCCATTCCAGTTTTCCAGTACAGAAGTTGCCTAATAAAATTCCTATGAGAACTGCAATAGCTCCTAAGGGCCCCAGTAAGAATTGGGGCCTTATTTTCTAGGTGCTGTACAAACACATAGTGAGAGACTGCTCTGCCCTGAAGACCTTAGTCGAAATCGACAAGACAGACAGAGAGTGGGAGGGGAAATGGAGGCTGAGATGTGACCTGCCCAGTCACACAGCATGTCAGTGGTAGTGCCAGGAATCTAAGCTAAATCTGCTGACTCCCAGTCCAGTGCCTGATCTGCTAGACCAGATTTAATTTTAGACGTTCTTCTCAGTGCAGTATTTTATTCATTTTAGTTGTCTTCGATGTCTCTTCCCTTAATCAGGACAGCTGCTTAATTAGGTTTAAAAAAATTCTCTGAAAGGGAGTAGATGTGTTGTTTAACACAATTTTAGCCACTTCTCAGGCCAAAAAAAAAAAAAAATCCATCTGTCATGTTGCTTGTATGCTAAGCTTGCAACAGACACCATTGAAAATATTGAGTTATTCAGCCTCTGCATAATTAGGTTTATAGTGGAAATTGCATCTGACCCTTCTAAATAGCTTCAGGAACAAGTTACACTCAGTGAGAAGGCACTCACAGAGACAGTGCTACAGAAGTGCTGTCTAATTCCTCTCTGTAACTTACTCAACCTTTGTGGATTCAATACCCTGGACTTTTGCCCAGCCCTGAGAATTAAATTTGAAGTCTTACAAGGAGAGCTCTGGAAAATATTTTCAGCCTTCACAGACTCCTTTCTTACCTGCCCATATTAGATCAAAGAAACCCAAGCAAGAAGCATGACTCAAGCATTCTAAAGACTCTAGAGTATAAGAAATATTGAATCTATGCAACTCAATCATGGGGCAAAAGGAAAACGGTAGTTCCCTAGAATCTTACTTTTAATCACTAGAAAGACGTTTCAGTGAGCAAAATAAGAGGCTAACTCCCAGTAATTTGGGAATCATAGGACTCATTCCATAGGTAAAGTTGCAACTGAGTTTCCTTTGGAAGCCTGAATTTAGGACTCCCTCTAAAATCCACTGAGTTATATCCTCCTCAAAGGTGGCATTTCAGATCTGGGGCTGAAGGAGAGTTTTTCAGTATTAAAGAGAACTGAATGAGCCACCCTTGATTTTCCCTCCCAAAGGGAGATTTGTTCACTTAAGTTAAATATCAGAGGGGTAGCCGTGTTAGTCTGGATCTGTAAAAGCAGCAAAGAGTCTTGCGGCACCTTATAGACTAACGGACGTATTGGAGCATGAGCTTTTATAGGTGAATACCCACTTCGTCGGATGCATGTAGTGGAAATTTCCAGTGGCAGGTATAAATATGCAAGCTAGAATCAGGCTAGAGATAACGAGTTATCTAAGTTAAATAGTTTCTCAACTTTATTCACCTATTTGTAACAAAAAGCAGAAAGAGAGAGAACTTGATTTCCTGAACTCCTCTCCTTGGGCTCTAGAATACAGCACCTATTTTTGGTTGACTGGAGACCTCAATTTTCAAGTCTCCAGCCCTTTTCCTTATACTCCGAGTCCTGTCTCCACAACTTGACTGCTGGGGACAGGGCTCATCAAAGGCAATAAAATAATTTCTCCATCAAAAAGCTTGGTGGTGGGGGTCGTCTCTGGGCCTGCTCAGGTGACTCTGCTCTTCTGTAGACAAGAAGGGTGGATTTCCTTTCCTCCTATCCCTGTCATCTCTACCAAGCCTATTGGTCATGCATTGCCCTCCTCCTCCTACTTCGGGGCCCTTGGCTTCCAACAGCAGGACTTCACTTTAATGAACCAAGGGAGATGTGCCAGATGGAGAAGGCAAGGAAGCATCAGCATTCACCTGGGCACCTGTATGTTCCCAGCTCAATGCCCACCCGTGTCCTCACCCTCCCTCCACCAGCATCTTTCTGCTATTTCCCTTCACAGAGCTGCTTTGCTCATACCTTCCAAACAGGACATGGTTGCTTGGGGGGCACTCACGAGCTGTTCAGGGGCAAAGGAGGACACAGTGGGGGTGGAACCCTAGCACTTCCCTCACTGCTGCACCAGCAAGCCACCTGTCAGAGGGAATTCCACTGCTGTGAATTGCAAGAGGTTCAGATGCAGCAAAAGGCAGGGAATGACTGGTTTCCCCCCCAGCCATCTCCTGTAGCTTTGCACTGCTTAAGCTGCCCACCAGCCTTCTCAGCTCTTTGCAACCCCTTCCCCCAACCAGTGTCCCCTGTAGCTGCATTCCCCTATATAATCACCCAAGTTCCTAGGACTTGCAGAGGACCCACAAGCATGAGGCAGGGGAGAGGGATTGGGGGCACCAGTAAGCTTCCTAAATCTTGTAGCGATTGTGCAGTCCCTGATAAGCCTCAAAAGACTCACCTGCAGTCTGATGGATTTACCCACGTGGAGCCCTACTCCCAGTGGTGAGCTGGAGCTGGTTCCCACCAGTTCGCGGGAACCGGTTATTAAATTTAGAAGTCCTTTTAGAACTGCTTGTCCAGTGAGGAACAACTGGTTCGAAAAGGGGCTTTAAAATTTAATAAAAGCCCCAGCAGCTCCCTGCCTTTCCCCCAGCCCCAGCTCACCTCACTCCACCTCTGCCTCCTCCCCTGAATGCTCCCAAGGCTTCTTCTCCCGTTCCCTGGCTTCCCGCGAATCAGCTGTTCACGTGAGAAGCCTGGGAAAGCTGAGAAGGAAGCAGCGGCTTCCCGCAGGTGAGCTGGGGCAGGGGGGTGGGGGGCAAGGAGGGCTCCAGGTGCTGCATGGCTCCGGCTTGGCCCCCGAACCCATCCCAGCTGGCACTGCTCCGGCCGAGTCCCAACCACGGCCAGCCATGCGGCGCAGCTCCAGCCCGGGCCCGACATTGGCCGGCCGGGCAGCGTGGCTCCGGCCCGGCCCCGGCCAGCTGAGCACCCTGACTCCAACCCTGGCTGAGTGGCCCAACCCAGCCCCGGCCCGGCCACCATCTCCAGGCAGCGTGGCAAGGGGGCAGGGAGCTTGGAGGGGATGTTGGATAGAGGGCAGGGGAGTTGGGGGGGTGGATTAGTGTCGGGGCGGTCAGAGGGCAGGGAACAGGGGGATTGAATGGGGGCAAGGGTCCCAGGGGGGCAGTCAGAAAGGAGCAGGGATTGGATGGGGCGGCAGGGGGCAGTCAGGGGACAGGGAAGGGGGGTGGATGGGACAGCGGTCCTGAGGGGGGGGCTGTCAAGGAACGTGGGGGGTTGGATGGGGCAGGAGTCCTGGGGGGACATGACCCCCTCATGGGGTGAGAAGGAGGGAACCAGTTGTTAGTATTTTGGCAGCTCATCACTGCCTATTCCTGTACACCCCATAAGGTCCATAGGAAACTGGATCCTCTCTAAGGATAGGAGTGGTACAATTTAACTGAGGAAACTACCTCACAAAAAAACCTTCCTTGAGGTCATAGGCCCAGATTGGGGTATGAGTGTCTTTTAAGAATGTCCATTTAAATAAAAAAAACAAACCTCAGGCATTGGACATGCAGGCAGTGCAGGGTTAAATTCAAACAAAGCCTCAGATCTCACCTCTGAAAAATCCTTCACTGACCTTCCTTGTGGGCCTGATCTCGTGATACACAGTGTGTGTTAATTGTGGCACACAAGAAGCGCTTGGCAAAGCATGATAAAAAATGGTACTGGTCCTACAATGCCCAGGAACAATATTGCATAGTCTTGGGTGTCATCTGCTGAACCTTATCTATTAACTTTTTAGGTGTATGCAGATATTTTTATAGAGCACTCCCGTAACAGGGATATTCAACATCTCACAAAATTGGACCCTGTGGTTCTGTATGGCAGCCAGTTGTCCAAGTACCATTAGAAACAGAGCTAATATGCCTCCATGTATACCTCATATATAAATCCCTGCAAATCTGCGGATATCTGTTTTATATCTGCAGACCATGTTTGCAAATTGTGGATGGATGCGGTTACAAATTTTGTATCTGAAGAGGGCTCCTATGCTATATCTTAATTCAGGCTGTTGGAGTTCTGACACTAAAAGGTCGTGTGATGCCAAAGCCCTATGCTGTAGCACTGGAGTCATGTCTTTATGGGACAGATTATTAAACTGCTGTTCTTCAGTACTCCGCTGATAAAATAGAGAGGAGGGTAGGCTGGCATTTCTAGGGGGGAATTTAAGATAATTTGTATGCCTTTCTTGTGAAATACAACATTAACTCTTTGTTACCTGGGTTTCTAGTGTTTGAATTTGTTACTCTAACATTTTTTAAAGGTTTTATGTACACTTGCATTACTGATATGGGCCTGCAACCTTAACTTCACCTTAACAAAGGGGGGTATGGGTGGGGAGAGGAGTTCACTCTGGTTTCATCAATTTGTTCATAAAACTTCATCATATAAAAAGGAAAAATACTACACGCAGGTGCTGAAACTTTAGGTTTAACCTACGTTTGCAGGAGAATATGTAATATGCAGTTATATAGCTGCAAGAGAGAGGTTTTCTTCCGCACAGGTTTGGGTTGTTTGGTTTTTTTTTAACTTTTTTCATTGTTTGCCCAGACCCAAGGCAAAACTCTGCTCCAATCTGTGCTGTGGACAAAGGAGGCGAACTTTGCCCTCTGTTTCCATGGCAGGTCCATTATACAAACCTATATAGTGCAGGGCTTTTTGAGCTCGCACACTAGCTTACTACCTGTCCGCACTATAAGACTGATACCAAGCTTGATGCATCTTTTTAAACAAACTAATGTGGATAAGGGAGGGGTTCCTCACTAAGAGCTCTTCTGGATGGATTAACATGAGCACCTAGAGCTATTATGGACAATTGTTGGGTTTTGTAGTTAAAAGCATAAAATTATTGCAATTGTGCTCTGAACTAGAGTATTCAACTACCCTCCCCAGGTAATCTATGAACCTGTCTATGGCCTGCAAAATATACTATGTCAGGGGGCCATTGCAGCAACCCAGCAAGGTACCTTTGGCCATGTTATAATATGCCTGGGTCTGACCTAATCACATTATAACCAGGCTTACCCCTCTGGGCATCTCAGAATTGTTGCTCAAGTCTCATCCATAAAGGTTATAACAACTCACTTTTGTAACTGATTTTACTGTATAGCCAAGCCCTGTAGTGTGGTTCTCAGAAGTCCACTCTGGTCAGGGAAACCATATGAAATCTATGATAGCAACAAACCTCTTCAGTATGAGCTTGCCTGGCCATGCCTAATAACCTATAACAGCTCCATGCAATGCTGTAATACATTCGCCATGCTTTCACAGGGAACAAAGAATTTAAATAATGTGTTTTCTAAGTATGGGGCAAGTTTCACGATCTCTCTATGCCTCAGTTCTCCTATCTGTACACTGGGGATGATTCTGCATCCTGTCTACATAAATTGGAAACTTTTGTAGCTGAGACAGTCTTGCCCAATGGAGCCTGAGCTGCACTGAAATGTTTAGGCACCTTTCTCTCCAGATATTTGATGACTCCCATCACCTTGGCATTTTAGCACCTCAAATATCTTAATGAATTGATCTTCTTAGTAACCTCATTATGTGCTAAGATTGTAAGGTTTTTGCAGCAGTGAGGGACAGGGAGAGTGTGTGTGCGCGCGCGCGCACGCGTAAAGACAAGCTCTGTGTAAGCTTGAAAGCATATCTTTCTCATCAGCAGAAGTTGGTCCAATTAAAGACCACCTTGTCTCTCTCGGTACATCCAGACTACCCGCCCTATTGGCGGATAGCGATTGATTTATCGGGGATCAATATATTGAGTCTCATCTAGACGTGATATATCGATCCCCAAACACGCTTCGCGTCCACTCCAGAACTCCACCGGAGCGAGCGGCGGTAGCGGAGTCGACGGGGGAGCCGCGGACATCGATCCTGTGCCGTGAGGATCCAAGGTAAATCGATCTAAGATACTTCAACTTCAGCTATGCTATTCCCATAGTTGCAGTTGCATATCTTAGATCGACACCCACCTCTCGTGTAGACCAGCCCACTGTTGTTGCTGTTGATGCAGGAAGTGAGTTTTGGTGGCAGCATCTCATTTTTTTTCTCATTTATATCTGTAATCAGGTGCGTCTAACTCCTCTCGTTCCCCCTGCTTTTTGTGACCTGTTCTGCCTACATTTCCCTATGACACCTCTCACTCCGGGTACGTCTTCACTACCGGCTGTATCGGCGGGTAGCAATTGATTTCTCAGGGATCGATATATCGCGTCTCATCTAGATGCGATATATAGATCCCTGAACGCGCTCCTGTCGACTTCGGAACTCCACCAACACGAACAGCGGTAGCGGAGTCGACGGGGAGCCGCGGACATTGATCCCGCGCCGTGAGGACAGTAGGTAACTTGATCTAAGATACTTCGACTTCAGCTACGTTATTCACATAGCTGAAGTTGTGTATCTTAGATCGATCCCCTCCCCTAGTGCAGACCAGCCCTTCCAGTCACTTTTTAATCAGGGCTTGGTTTAGTCAGTGTGTTTTCCCTCATCAAAAAAAGGAAGTCGAGAGAGAGAGGTGATGCTAACTTGCTTTATCCCACGAGAGGGTGCTGTTCTGTACAGTAATGCATATGTGTGCTCTGTAGATGAGACAGAAATTTACATTAGAGACAAAACCAGCAGGATACTGATAACCAGATGTGAGAATGCTAAGCCTGGCTCACCCCTGGATGTCTAGCTAAGGCTGGCACCTCACTTCCATTCCACTGTTTTTGTCTCTTTAAAGTAGTTAAGTATATGTATAGCCTTTCTGTGAGAAGCTGGGTTGACAGCCCTGGAAGATTTTATCTGTTTCCGGAACAAACAGATCATTAGCAAAAAGGGTGGCAGTGCAGCCTTCCCCCATGCTACCCCAACAATGCAGCAAACCCTTCTCTGAAGTCAGTTCCTCTGTGGTTGAGCAGATAGTTCAGTCTTCCTTCTCCTTCACTCCTGATGTTTTGTTATCTGCGTGGCTGTTCACTAAGAAACAGTGAGAGAGATGCCAATTCATTTCACGTAGCCCCTGAATAGATATCAAATTGTCAATACCATCCTGGGGCAGACTGGAACCAGTGACCCAAAAGAAAAATATGGGATGATCTAGTACAAGGCCCTAACCCCTGAGCCACCCAGACCCCGCATAAGTCAATGATCAGTAAATTATTGCTCCAGGTTTTTCTATGTGGTAAAAGCAGCTTTCAAAATGTTTAAAGACTCCCCTCAAACTGATATGTATTGCTTTGAAATCTCCTGCCAGAGCTCCACTATGCTTGTATTTCTCCTGAGGAAGTCTGGCCCTGCTCTGGGAAGCTTTCCTACAGGGCCTCTTGGTACAGAGTGAATTTGAGGTTACCATAAAATTGTCCTCTAAACAAATGTAATAATTTGATTCTGATGTAACTTATCAGGAGAAAAGTGTGGAGAAACAATTAGTCCCACAGCGCGTGGCTCTGGGACGCTGCACAGAATGCTGCAGTTGTGATCCAGCTGAGCTGAAAGCTGATGCCCACCCTGCACTCTGATGTTTAAATACAAGAGCGGGTGCCAAGTCTGTTATCGAGATGAAGTATGTGGCCCTTATTAGTAAGCATGCTGGGAGCCAATTGGTGAGAGAATGCAGGGAGTTGGGAAAGGGAGCATAGTCTGAATGCAGCTCCTCCCTTCTCAGATTTCACAGCTGTTCTCCTCTGCTCTGTTAACAATGCAAGGATGATGACATAGGATGGGTTTTTATGAAACCATCTTACCCCACATGCCATTCCCAGTGCACAGCCTGTGCAGTTAAACTGTATCCTCAAGATTGCTGTGGGGGATCCTTCCCCACCCCCCATAGGCTGCCTTGGGGTTGGAGTTGTTGCTGCGTTAGTTGCACCCCACACAAGCACACCTGGCTGGTAGATTGCATTGTGGCAGATTCCTTGGCCTACTTCCAGTACAAACTCCCAATGCACAGCAGCATCCCAGGAGCTGTTGTAGAGCTATATTGGGGGGAGGGATAGCTCAGTGGCTTGATCATTAGCCTACTCAAACCCAGGGTTGTGAGCTCAATCCTTGAGGGGACCATTTAGGGATCTGGGGCAAAAAAAAATTGGGGATTGGTCCTGCTTTGTGCAGGGGATTGGACTAGATGCACTCCTGAGGTCTCTTCCAACTCTGATATTCTATGAACACAGAATAGGATCACCCCAGATCTTCCCCACTCCTTATGCAATAGGACCTCCCTTGGTTTCACTTCAAGCAAGACACTCTTCAACTGAGGAGGTAGGGTAGGATTTGTCTTGTATGCAGAGCTTTTCACATGCTGTTCCTTCATGGCATTCCCCCATGCAAATATATTATGTTGTAACAGGGCAACAGTGTCTACCTGAGATACTCCACCCTCTAACAGGTGTTGATCTTGCTATAGAAGGGTTAAGTGTATTCTGCTGACTCACTGAGGCAAGATGGTTCATTAGTCGTGTAAAGGGAGATGGGAGTGGCTGTCCAGAAGGAGATGATCTAGGTTGTGGGTTGAGTAGTCCTAAAGGAGGAGATCTAGGAGCAAAGAAGCCTGGGAGAACATCTAAGCTAACCTTTGTTCTCTTCTTGTTGTTTTCCTTTGTTACTAAAGCCAAATTTCTGGCAGGAAGGTAAATTTGGACTTTGCACAGTGTGCAGACTTATATTTACGGAGCAGGTTGGGGAAAGTGGTTGCTCACACATATTACAAACTGTAGGTATCCATTGTGTGCTGCATGTGAAATATGTGTTCTGCAATAGAGAGAGCAAGAGCTAAATTTGGATCTGTGCTCATCTAATGCTTCTCTCCAATAATGAAATCAGTTAATTAAAATATGAGACAACTTACCAAATGTCATATATCAGATAAAACAAAGCTAAGTGTGTGTATGAGAGAAAGAAACCAACCTCAGCAGGGACATCATGCCAAGCCAATGAATGGTCTGATTTGGATTCTGAGTGACTGCGTGCTCTTGGCGGATTAGTCAGTGGGAGTCCTCATTCTGACTATCTAAATATCACAGCTGAACTATATTTAGTCATCTTAATGTCTTACTTCACTGTAATTTTATCAAAAGTGTTACCCTCATTTTGATTCTTCAAGGTACATTTCTTGCAACAGTACAGCACTGAAACGAGACTGCATCTAAATTAAGCTTGGTTCCAAACACCATCCCTCGTTCCCTCGGAATTCCAGTTGGCATTGGAGATGTTCTTCTGGAGCCATATTTTACAGCTGCCTTACCTCTCTTATAACCCAAACAAAAACTTAAAATCCAAATATCTTCCAAACATTGAGGGTTCAAAGGCTGTATCTGAATTTTGCAGCTCAATCTCTTCTCCTGTTATTGTACAGGAATTTATAATACAAGGTGCATTGGGAAGTTTCAGAATATTGGGGAGAAATGTATCCACAGGGGTTACGTTCTCTATGGGTCTAATCCAAAGCAAGTTTAAATCCTGGAAACACTGATATTGACCTCATTTGGGCATTGGATCAGCCCCTATAAGAGTACAGTATAGAATTAATATAGAGAGGGATTAATTTAGCTTTGTGGCCAAATTTCAACTTGGGTAATTTATATTCTCCCTCCAAAAACTCCTCCACAATTTCAGCTAGATACAGCATAATTCTTTACTTCCCTGTTTTCTCTGAATGTTATAGAACCCCTATCAGTATATCAGTTTGTTTCCACAGTGCTTTGGGATGTTGGCCATGCTGCAGATAAATGAGTGTGTTGTACAGAGAGCTTGTGGTGATCATTACACACAGAGTATGTTGCTAGATCTATCTCTTAAATTTATTCTTTATCAACTGATATAACTTGAGCTATGCTCAGGCCCTTCCAGTTTTGCACTGTATGGTGCATTACCTTCTTGCTTAGTGTGTGTCAGCTTATCTTTGAAATGTAACAGAGAGGAAGAACTATTTTTGAGTCAGCACTAAGTGCCTTTCTAAACTGGGTCTCAGCTCCTTACCCAGAATTTATTTTGGGAGGTCCTTGAAGCTCGATAGGATTTGATTTCTTCAGCTACAGGATTTTGCCAGTATGAATGGCCAGAGGTGCCCAACTAAATATGAACCATAGTCCTAAAACCCTGTAATCAGAGATGGACCTGAGCAAAAACCCTGGATCTCAAATGTTGGGACACTGTCTACACTGGCAGGTTTCTGCACTGTAAATCCCGAGATGTACACACTGCCAAGCCACTTAGTGCACAGAAACTGCGCAGTTGCAGCACTCTAAAAAAACCACCCCAACTAGAGGCATACAGCTTTCTGTGTCGGGGCTACAGTGCCATGGTCCCAGCATAGACACCATGGTGATTACAGTGCTACAATTGGCCTCCAGGAGCTGTCCCACAATGCCTGTTCTCACCCCTCTGGTCATGAATTCTATTGCTCTGCCCTCAGATGACCAACTGTCATCCCCACCTCGTAAATTCTTTTGCAAATTTGAAAGTCTCCGTCCTGTTTGCTCGGTGGTGCAAGCAGTGGTCTCAGCGCATCTTTCCAGGTGGCCATGCCTGCTCCATGCACCAGGTGATCCCCCACTTGGAGCAATTCCGAGCTGCTGGACCTCATTAGTATTTGGGGGCGAGGCGGCTGTCCTGTCCTACCTGTGCTCCAGCTGTAGGAATTATGATACCTATGGACAGATTTCATGATGCATGACAGAAAAGGGCCATGGCTGGGACACATTGCAGTGCAGGTTCAAAGTGAAGGAGCTGCAGAATGCCTACCACAAGGCCCGGGAGGCAAACCACTGCTCCGGTGCTGCACCCACAAGTTGCCGGTTCTACAAACAGTTGGACTCAATACTTGGTGGCGACCTCACCTCCCCTGTGAAGACCCCTGTGGATATTTCGTTGGCTCGCATGCCAGTCGAGAGTGGACCAAGCCAGGAGGAGGAAATCTTGGATGAGGATATGCAGAGGGCGGACCCAGAGGCAGAGAATGACTCGGAAGCTAGAGATGCATGCAGCCAGGAGCTCTTTTCTACCCCAGAGGAGCCTAGCCAGTGTGACGTTCCCCTCTGGTGTTGTCTGGACCAGTGATCTGCTATGCCACTCCAATCCTTGACTCTGGGAGCCAGCCATCCTGCTCTGCTGTGAGAAGCCCCACTTCTGGGCTGTTGACACACAGCCTCTGACATGTAAGCTGCTCCCAGCTACTTACAACTGAATGACATTAGTCAATATCTCGGGTCCCAGAAACAACCCTAGGAACCTCCATCTTGCAGTGTCCAGTTATGCCCACTGATGCTGCAAGCTTATATAAGTTTGTCAATTTAACAAAGAAATTGATATGTACCAGACTTGTTATCCCAAGGGGAGTCTCTGACATGCTTCAAACCAAATGCACCACTTCAGGTAGAATAAACAAACAGATTTATTAACTATAAAGGTAGGTTTAAGTGATTATAAGTCAAAGCATAACAAGTCAAATTTGGTCAATTGAAATAAAAGCAAAACGCATTCTAAACTTATCTTAACACTTTCAATGTCTTTACAAACTTAGATTCTTCTCACCAAAGGCTGATTGCTCTTCAGCCAGGCTCTCTCTTTTGATCTGCTCTTCAATCAGTTGGTGGTGGTGGTGTCTGTAGATGTAGGAGGAAGAGCGAGAGCATGGCAAAATGTCTCTCCCTTTTATCATGTCCTGTGACAAAGCTCTGTCCTTGTCTCTGTGGGTCCCATCCTTCCTGGCAGATTTCACTAGTCTCAGAGGGTCACTAAGACCCTCCACATAGCCCTTCTCTCTCTAGAGGCAAGGATCACAGCCTACTGAGCCATTTTGATCATAAGCCAGCAAGGGAGGTGAGGAGAAGCTACTGTCCCTTGCACAGTCTCTGTTGTCTCCCAGTCTGAATGATTAATTCGGGGGGAGAAAAAGGGAGAGCTCGGGCTCACCTTCTACTCTGAGCTCCAGCCCAGGGACCCTAATAGTATCATCTATGGTAGCTGACCTTTTGGAAAGAGGATGTGTACAATTCCCTGGGCCACTTCCCCACAGTAGCCCCCACTTCCTCAATATCTACTTCACCCTTACCTCAGGGCCTCCTTCCTTGTGCCTGATATGGTTTGCACTGCTCTGTTTCTCCCACAGCATGGCTTCCTCCTACAGCTCCTGACACTCTCCCACCTGACTAACTGGGAGACTTTTAACTAGTTTCAGCCAGCTCCTGAATGGCTTCAAGTGTCCCAGTCACTGTCTTCCTTGCCTTATGGAAAGATCTTAATTGGCCCCAGGTGTCTTAATTGACCTGGAGCAGCTGCCATTTGCTTATCCTGGTCACAGGGATTTGTTTAGCCTGTGGCTAATATATCTATCTCCCACTACTTTACTGTAGCCATCTGGCCTTTCCCCATCACAGTCCTTTCTTTTCTCTTTGCTTCCCCCCGCCCCCCAACCTTCAGAGTCAGGTGAACATTACGTCATCACAGTTCCAAACTGACCAAAGGAAGGGGATGACTCCCTCGAGGTCTAACTGATTCTTTTGTTGCTGCATGAGCCAGTGTCCATTGTTCCTGTGAGGCTGGGCTGGGTTTGTCCCATCCGTGCTCTGATGAGATGTGAACTGTCTCTCTGTTATTGGAGAGTTTTTGCATGGGCTTGCTTTAAGCCATGAGGATACATTTTCAGCCTCAGAACTATAAAACCTATAACCTTATTATAACATTACTGTAACAATTACTATAACGTCACTATAACAACCATGCTCAGTGCATCATGAGCCTTCCGAAGACACCCAACATGACAAACTTTGCATTGGTTACCACACAGTCATTTTATAAAGATGAACATGGGGGTGCAGGGTTTTCTCTTGAGGTACAGAGCATCACCACACAGCAGTTGGAGCTTGGTGAAGCACAAAGAGGAGAGGAGGCCCCTGGTAAGTGGATCTGAATTTGTGAATTGCTGAAGAGAGTTGTTGGGGCAGGAGGGTTGCAGAAAGCAGGCTTGTCTCCCACCGCATGCCTAGTCTGAGTGGCGGAACAGGCTGTTGATAGACTCCCTCACTTCACAGGAATCTCCGTCAGAGATCTCCAGGAAATTCTCATGGATTTACTGGGCAATCCACTGCTGCAGGTTCCTCAGCAGAGCTGCTTTGTTTCTTGCCCCATTAACAGTAACTTTCCCATGCCACTGTGCCATCACGGGGGTGGGGTGGGGGGAACCATTGCTGCACACAGGCAAGCCGCATAGGGGCCAGGGCGGAAGATGCAGGCTTGGAGAAGACCTCCCTTGATTCCCTGGTCATCCTCAGCGGCGAGATATCTTCCATAATGATCACATCCTGTGAAAAGTGTGGAAACAGGAATGATTATGGTTTGAGCATTGGCCTGCTAACTCCAGGGTTGTAAGTTCAGTCCTTAAGGTGGGTATTTAGAGAACTAGGCTAAAGCTGTGTCTGGGGATTGGTCCTGCTTTGAGCAGGGGGTTGGACTAGATGACCTCCTGATGTCCCTTCCAACCCTGATATTCTGTGATTATCAGGGTCCACCTACAGTGCTGGCTGTCCCCAAGAGCCATGTGGCCAGTGTACAGCAGGGTCTAGGAAGTGTGATTTACCCTGTCCCTGTGGCTACTCACCATTTTGGGGGTCTTGTGGCTCATGTGTGCTTGCCTGGGGTCAGCCAATTAGTGACAGGTTTGTGTGTACTGGCTGTGTTTTAAAGCACCGATTCAGTGTTGTCTGTTTTGCAAACAATACTGCTTCTGTAAAATGTTGCATTTAAACTTCACAGAGATGACTTTGGGAGCCCAACCTCCCTCTTTGTTATCGGCAGCAAAACAGCTGCACAGAAATAGAAAGCGGCCAAGAAGAACTAAGGAGTACTTTCTCCATGAGGTTATGATGCACTCTGCCGCCGAGAAACAGAATTGAAGGAGTGATGAGACAGCGAGAAGAGAGACCGAAAGAAGAATGCCGCACATGAGAAAGAAGCCACGTAGCAGCTCTTAAACTTTATAGAGCACCAAGTGGACACACTCCAGGCAATACTAGTTCTTCCAACCAAGCAGCTCCATGCCCATCCTCCCTTGCAACCACTGTCACAAAACTCTTTCCCATGCGCCACACAGACATCATCAACACACTGTTATCAACCTCCTGGCTCCACTCTCTACCAGCAGCATTCCACTCCTCCCTCCTCACAGTCCAGCAGTGCGGACTTCCACTACCCACTGCACTCAACACCCTTCCCTCTGCAGTTTGGCCCTGCTGAAGTACAGCACCCTCTGCACTGAACTCCAAAGGAGAAGGTTGGGTATGATCCCTGGACATACACAAATCTGTAGCTATCCCAGGACCCCTCCTCCTCTTGAGACCCTCCCATCCCCCTCCCTGCTGATGAATTTTTTTGTTTGACTCTCTCCTCTGGTTGTTGTCCTTTAATAAAAGAATTGTGTTGGTTTGAAAGCAATCTTTATTAAGTGAAAGCAAAAAGAGCCCTGCAAAGCAACATACAATTATATTAAGCCGCCTTCTTGCATCATGTGCACGGATCACCTCCTAGCATTACAGTCCTTGCAATCATGAGCATATATTAGTGGCTTTCAGCTTCAAATTGCTGACTCAAGGCATTTCTGATCCTTATGGGCCCACTGTCTGAGTTCCCTCCCCACTCTGAACTCTGGGTACAGATGTGGGAACCTACATGAAAGACCTCCTAAGCTTATATTCTACCAGCTTAGGTTAAAAACTTCCCCAAGGCACAAATTCCTTTCCTTGTCTCTGGACAGTATTGCTGCCACCACCAAAGTAATTTAAACAGAAATTTAGGGATGGGTCACTTCGAATCCCTATTCCCCCCAAATATCCCCCCAAGCCCCTTCACTCCCTTTCCTGGGGAGGTTTGAGAATAATATACCAACCAATTGCCTTTAATGTAACTATAGACCAGACCCTTTATCTTTAGGACACTAAAAGCAATCAGGTTCTTAAAATAAGAACTTTATTATAAAGAAGAAAGTAAAAGAATCACACCTGCAAAATCAGGTAAGTTTACAGGTTAATAAAAAGATTTAAAACACAGAGGACTCCCCTCTGGACTCAAATTCATGGTTACAAAAGCAGGAATAAAACGACCTCTTAGCACAGGGAAAATTCACATGCTAAACCAAAAGATAACCTAATGCATTTCCTTACCTTACTTACAATTTTTGTAATCTTAGATGGATCGTTTCAGGTAGGTTCTCAGGAGATGTACCTGCCTGGTCTCTCTCTCCATCCGGAGGGGGAACAAAGAGAGCACAAACAAAACCTCCCCCACCCAGATTTGAAAGTATCTTCTTTCCTTATTGGTCCTTCTGGTCAGGTGCCAACCAGGTTATTTGAGCTTCTTAACTTCTTACAGGTAAAGCGATTCAGTACAGTTGCCAAGGAAGGATTTTATGCTACTCTTTCCTTTATATTTATGACATCCGCACTGTGCCCCTCTAACAGCCCTGGTCTCTGGCTGTTCAAACTCAGCCTCCAGGCACTGAGCCTCTGCAGTCCAGCCCTGAGTGAAGTTTTCACCCTTCCTTTCACAAATATTATGGAACATACAGCATGAAGCTATAAGCATACAAATATTGTCATCAGCCATGTCCAGCTTCCCTTACAAGCATTGCCAGTGGGCTTTTGAACAGCCAAATGCACACTCAACAGTCATTCTGCACTTGCTCAGCCTGTTGTTGAACTGCTCCTTGCTGCTGTCAAGTTGCCTCGTGTATGGCTTCAGAAGACACGGCATTAAGGGGTAGGTGGGGTCTCCCAGGATCACAATGGGCATTTTGACTTTCCCTACGGTGAACTTCTGATCCGGGAAGAAAGTCCCTGCTTACAGCTTCTTGAACAGGCCAGTGTTCCGAAAGATGCGTGTCATGCACCTTTCCGGACCAACCTGCTTTAATGTCTGTGAAATGCCCACGTGATCCACAAGTGCCTGCAGAACCATTGAGAAATACCCCTTGCAATTAATATACTCAGTAGCTAGATGGTCAGGTGGCACACACATTCCAATTCTGGCATCTATTGCTCCTCCACAGTTAGAGAAGCCCATTTGTGCAAAGCCATCTACAATTTCACTCACATTGCCCAGAGTCACGGTCTTTCGGAGCAGTATGCAATTAATGGTCCTGCACACTTCCATCAAGACGACTCCAACAGTTGATTTCCCCATTCTGAACTGGCTAGCGACTGATCAATAGCAGGCTGGAGTAGCCAGATTCCACAGTGCAATTGTCATGCACTTCTCCAGCGACTGAGCAGCTCTCGTTCCTGTGTCCTTGCGCCGCAGGATGGAGGCGAGCTCAGCACATAGTCCCATGGAAGTGACTTTCCTCATCTGAAAGTTCTGCAGCCATTGCTCATCATCCCAGACGTGCATCACAATATGATCCCACCACACAGTGCTTGTTTCCTGAGCCCAAAAGCGGCGTTCCATTGTGGTCAGCAGCTCTGTGAATGCCACAAACAATCTCATGTCATAACTACTATGCAGGGCAAGATCAGTGTCACACTCCTCTTGCATTTTGTAGTTTAAGGAATAACTCCACTGCCACTCGTGACATGTTGGTCAGAGCGAGCAGCATACTGGTCTGCAGTTCAGGATCCATTTCTGCAGCCTGAGAGAGGCAGAGCGCTCAGTACACAAACAATTGAATGGGGAATGAAGCATAGGGATTGCTGGGATGTGAAACAGTGCATCACAGGTCATTGGAACCCTCCGCTTTCCCACAAGTCTTAGTGGCAAAAGAGGAAGAGGAGCTTTGTGGGATAACTGCCTAGAGTGCACCGCTCTGAATAGCGCTACAAGTGTAAACAGGCTATTGCTCAGGCAGCTGTCAGTGTGAACATACAACATCGGTTTCCCTTCAGCGCTCTCTGAGCGCCACTGTAACTGCTGGTGCAGTTACTTTGCCAGTGTAGACGAGCCTTTAGATCTGAATATGAACCATCTCACTTTCACCCACCTTGAACAACCTTTCTAGATCAAATATCTGCATGGGGGTAAAATTTCCCAGGGTAAAAGCAATAGAAGCACTTTCTCCTCCCCCAAAGCAACAAAAAGCTTTAAGAAACGCTGCATCTTAAACAATGTGTCCAGCCTGCATAGACTTTTTGGTAAGGTGGCCTCAGCAGTGTCAGGTTTACAATGGTGCCATGGAACTGGGCCAATGCTCAGAAGGGGCCCCAGCCTGCTCTGCTTGCACTGTGCCCTGAGACCCTGCCAGTCCACTAGCTCCCCCCCCGCCCACCACTTGCTCCTCTTGGCCTGCCTGTCTGCCAGACGAGGGCTCCTCTTCACCCCCTGACCCCACCTGCTGGCTTCTCTCTGCCCCCCTTGCCAGACCCCAGTGCACCTCTGGCTCCGGGCAGTCTCTGCTTCCCACCACGTATAGGGCCCTACCTGTCTCCCTGAAGCTGAGCTGCCTGTGACTGGTACAGAAGCCTGCCCAGTCTCAGACAGTTGATGTGGGAGACAGTGAGGGGAGCTTGGCTGGGCCCCTCCAGGCAAGTGGGTCCTGAGGGAGCCCAGCCAGGGCAGGCCCTGGCCTGGCTGATTGCGCCCTTCCTGAGGGGCCGAAGCGATTCTCGGCCCTGGGACCAGCCCTGACTGCATTGCTGGCTCAGCCCAGCATACACAGCCACTTCCCAGCAAGGCTGGTGAGTGCGGCCAGGCAGGGCATGGGGGAGTGGGTCTCTGGAGGGCCAGGGTGGTGGTGGTGGTGCTGGGCTGTGAGGGGGTGCGGAAGACCTATGTGTGCTGGGGCACTAGGGAGTGGGGGTTCTGTGTGGGGTGCGGGGCAGTTGTGGTGGGGCTTTGGGCAGGGGGGCGCTGGGCAAGGGTGTTGTGCAGGGCGTTGTGCATTTGTGGCAGGGTCTGGGGTGTGTGTGCTGTGCAAAGCGGGTCCGGGAGTGTGTTCCAGTGTTGGGTGGGGTGGCTGTGTGGCACGGTATGGGCCCACTCCAAGGGGAAGGGGCACGCTGGCAGCACAGGGCCAGGGGGACCATTGTGCAACTGGCAACTGCCAGTTTGTAAATAGTGCCCTTGCTCCAGGGACCAATCCTCCCCATGCCATGCTCCATTGCCCCATAGGGGCCCACAAATATGTTTGGCTCCGGGCCCACAAAAAGTTAAAACAGGGAATAGCTTTTGTGAAGCTGAAAAGGAGATTTTTCAATTTGCAGGAATGAGTGTGTGAGGAAGGGAAAAAATGGTCGGAGGGGTAGGTGAATGGTTTTGTAATGAGGTATAAATCTTCTTCCCCTGACTCACTTTGCTTTAAGAAATTCTGACTGCTGATTGCACATATGCATCCTTTGGCAGAGATGTGCAGGGCAACACGTTCCTTGTTCTGTAAGATAAACACTTTACATTGAGCTAACAGCCCTTCCCTCCTACTCCTTCCTTTCTTGTTCATAAAGGAGCTTTTCATTTGGTAATCAAAGGCAAAGTTTTCATAGCTATAGTCTGTTCGAGGATGGACAACAATATTATGGCTACCAAGCACTATCTTCAGTAGATCAGGTATTTAGTTTTAAATAGTGTTTATCTCTGATGTACTCTGAAAGTAAAGCTGAAACTGTTCTAACTGTGTACAATGTTATTTGAACATTTCAGAGTCTGGAAACTCATTTTTTAACTATGAAAGCTACCTGTGATCTACAAAGTTTTGGTTTTGGGCCAAAATTATGCTTTCAGAATCTCAGATGACTAAACATTACACTTTATGCACAGATAGAACTTTCCCAACTTAATGGTCATCATACATCAGCGGTGAAACTTCTTAAAACTGAGTATCAATCTGCTGCTGATCAGGCATTTTAGCAGAAATGATTGTGCAGCTGGTTTCCTAGTGAAATTCCTCTAATGGGTAGCTCCATTTATCTCACTATTGCTCTGAGTTTCAATGCGCAGGAAGTCCTCATGCTCCATAAACCCCTTGAGAAGAAACCTATTTCCTGGTGTCATGCTATGAATGCTTTTGAGACCCAGTTTGTCTCTCTTTTTGTACCTGAGGATCTTAGGCTATGAAATTTTATTCTAATTTCTGCACAAACCCTTGAATAAACTCTCAGACCACCATGTCTTCATATTTCAAACTACACTTTATTTTTCATTTTAAAAACCAAAATGCTGAAAATAAACTAGCTGATGGACTGAATTCTCCCTTCGTTGTTATGTGTGGGGTAACAGAACAGACTGTAGCTACACCTTCAAAACCCAGCATTTCTTAAACAGCCTCTGGTTTCTTCCCACTATCACTTAAAGTACCACTGGCTAGAGCTGGGAAGGTGCAATGCTTCACTGCATTCTTCATGAACTGTAAAATACCATATCAGGCAGCATAACGGTTTGAGGTCAACTTACTGAAGACAAGCTGGGGATTTGATACTGTTTGAGGGTGTGCAGAGAGTGAGTGTGTGTGGGAAATATCTTACTTTAAAAATTACCAAATTAAAAGAACAAGGATCCTGTGGCCTGAATGAAAAGCCATCTCATATTTCACTCCTACCTCCCACTAACTGCCATCTATTGATACTTTCGCTGTGTCCAGAGAATCTAGACCTGTGCATAACTCTGCTTTATTTTTTTCCTCTTTAAAAACTGCATACAATTGTTTTATGTAACTCACCCTGGCTGTGACTGTACACTTCATACTACTGCTTTTTGGTCATTTTCATTCACTTGTCCAGCCATTCTTTATGTACACACATGATGAAAGAGGAAAACTCAGATGACAACTAAGTCCCTATTCTCTCTAATGTGAGCAAGCACCAAACACCACCGTGTATGACAGTGCCACAGCACATGGTGCGATGCATTGGGAACACTGGACATATTCTGTCACTCAGGGCAGGCTCCAGCATTTTGCTGCCCCAAGCGGCAGAAAAAAAAAAAAAAAAGGGCCAATCAGCGGCAGCAGCACTTCAGTGGCAGCTCAGTTGTGCCACTTTGTTCTTCGGCGGCGATTCTGCGGAGGGTCCTTTCAATCCCTCTCTTCCTCTTCAGCGGCACTTTGGCAGCAGCTCAAAAGGGAAGAGAGGGACTGAAGGAATTGCCGCCAAAGACCCGAATGTCCTGCCCCTTTCTCTTGGCCACCCCAAGCACCTGCTTCCTTTGCTGGTGCCTGGAGCCAGCCCTGCTGTCACTAAACAGATGCAACAACTGCCTTGTGAAATATGTTGCATGCAATGTTGTATTTAATATCACTGCTAGGGTGGGAGTATTTTTCAGAGGAAGAGCATTATAGTGCCAGCACCATAGCCAATTTACTTCTAGGGATGTACCTATTTTCTTTAAATGAAGATCCTTGGTGCATACTACATTTATGTAAAGTGACCAAAGTCCTATTTTTTCAACGGATGGTTGTGGGAATTTGGAGCTACAGGTGAGACCCTTGTTTTATGTTTGGCGGCTCCTTTCAACAACCCACAGCAGGTGGTATTGCTGCAGGCCATGAGAAGCAATTCTCCCAAACCCTTGGGTAGAGCAGCAACACTTTGACATAGAGGCTGGGGACAGTGCCAATGGGCCACATCACAGTAGCCCTGTGGATGGCATCGTGGAGCCAGCCAGAGGAAAGCATTACTATCAGAGAGGAACTACCCAGGCTGGCGAGAGCGGAGCCCAGCCAGCAACGGCACTAACCCAGGTGGCAAGGGAAGAGGAGTAATAACAGGGAACAGGCTATCCACTGGATGGGGAATGACAGATGTCCTCTTTCCTTAGTGTGATCATCTTTACTGGGCCATCTCCAGGGCTCTAAAATCAAGACTAGTCTCATTTAATGCCAAAGTGGGAAACTTAAAATTCCCATGCAACTGCCTAATATGTCCAAAAAGTGACATAAAGTTAGATGCATCTGGATTCAAACTTTCCAAAATTACCCTGCTTGTAACTGCTGGGCTTGGACTGCCTCCCGGTTGAGTCAGGGCCTGAGCCAATTTATAGGCCAAATACAAGTTATAAGTAACTAGCAAAAGGAGCATGAGTGAGGAAAAGAAGCATTCATCCCTCATCACAATAGCGCCTTTAATTTCTAACAGGCACAGGCTTGTGTTTTTTCTGTCCATACCACAGTAGCTGAGACCAAGTGCAGCTCAAAATCCAAAGGAAATAGTTGGACAAATCAAAAGAGCCATTACGTTGCTTAAAATTACAAGATGCTGTTAAAATATAATAAGCAAAATATGCTCCACATCAAAGATAACTTTAAAATACAATCTAAAAGGCTGCAACCTAAACCCAAACCATGTGCATTGCAGAGCTCATCGAGGACTGTGCCAAACAACTCCAAATGCTGACTTGGTTACAGATGATAAAGTCTGTGAGTTCAGGTCCAGTGGGAACGTGAAATGAATCCCAACTGTCAAGTGTTGGGGTGAAATCCCATAAAGCAGAATATGGCTACATTCCACAGGACCCAAATACCACGTTTGTTTAAACCACTTCCAAAGCGGCCTAAACGAAAACAGAAAAAAATCTTATTCTGGAATTAGCATGTTCATATAGGGAGTAATTACAAACAAGGCCTAACCTAACCCCCATACTCCTGGAAAGCCTCCCATTGAGAGATCATCTGCTGTGAAGGACCCTTTCTTCCTGGACCTTGAGGATGTTACAAGAGTCATTTGTAGCCATCTTGACTTGCAAAAGTAACAGAAACAAGTTGATATAGAACACTGGAGTTTTTTTATTTTTTATTTAATTTTATTTTTGGTAGAATATATTAATGTTATGAATCCTCATGGGACCATAAAACTAGGTCTAAAACAGCTGGAAACTCTAGTTGCATCATAGTTAATCAGTGATTCCTAGCAAGAGCAGGCTTTTCTGAAGGTGTGCCACTATTAAATTACTTGTTTCTGCATGCAGGTAGCCCATAACATCTATCTATTAGCCGAACCTTTAACCTTCGATGACATAGCCTCATTCTAAGCCTATCACCAAGTGGATAACAGGTATATCTTCTTTTGGTGAGGACGTATGCAATTATTCATAGTATGACAAGAGTCTGGCAAATTAAACCTGAAGTTGCAGAGGCAAGTCTGTTCTTTTTGTTTAGCAGGGCCTTGTAGTAGCTAATGCTAAAGCCATTAACTTTGTGGGGGGTTTTTTGTTTGTTTGAGAGTATTGACTATTTGTATTGGGGGGCCATGGACTAGGACCTCATTACCTTAGATCAGTGGTCCCCAAACTGTGGGGCACGGGGTGTGGAGGAACATTCAAGGGGTGCAGCAGGGCCCATGCCAGCCCTGCCAGGGGGCAGGGAGGGAGTACCACTCATCTCCTCTCCTCCCCCAGCTCCGCTTCAGCCCCAGCTTCAGCCCCCAGCCAAGGGCCCTGGCAGTGGCTCTGGCCAGGGCCGCCCAGAGGATTCAGGGGCCTGGGGCAAAGTGGGGGAGCTGCGGTGCTTGTACTCACCTGGCGGTGGTCCGGGTCTTCAGTGGCATTTCAGCGGGGGGCCCTTCAGTCACTCCACGTCTTCGGTAGCACTGAAGGGCCCCTCGCTGCTGAAATGCTGGCCAAAGACCCGGACTGCCGCCAGGCCAGGGTTCGTGGGGCCCCTGCGGGGCCCAGGGCCTGGGGCAAATTGCCCCTCCCTCTGGGCAGCCCTGGCTCTAGCCACGGCTGCAGCCCCAGTCACAGTTCTGGCTCCTGCCTTGGCTCCTGGCCCCCTACTCCTGGCCCCGAGGCTGCAGTCTGATTACATGAGGAGGGGGGCTCGACATAAAAAGTTTGGGGACCACTGCCCTAGATGCTGTATAAACAGAACAGAAAAGACAGCACCTGCCCCAAAGAGTTTACAATCGAACTATGAGACAAGAAGCAATAGCTGGAAACAGAGAGATGGGGAAGCACAAGGACACAATGAGGCAATATTACTTTAACAATTTTACTTTGTTCATCATGCCCAAGAGCATATACCATTAGCCAGTGGGATAGGGCTGGGAAGGGAAGCTGCAGTGTGATATTGTACGTGATAGAAGCTGTGCAACAGGAGATTGTGCAATTTACAGGGGAATTAAAAGTCCCTGGAAGGGTGTTGGTTCTGCTGCTTTTGAGGCCTGTGTGCTAGTGTAATGCTGGATGGGGTAATATGGTACAGAAGTGGCCATTTTACAGCTGAAGCGTTACATGTATCTTGTAGTATAATCACCTCTGAATCATGGAGTCTAACACACCAGTAACAAGATATCCTTTTGCATGACACAGCTCCTCCAAGATGGAGCCAATCTTTCCTGTCTCTTTCCTGTCTTTTCAGTTTGCTATGCTGTCCATTTCCAGATTAGCAGCTTTGAAAGAATCTGCTCCCTGCTCTCGCAGCTGCTGAAATCACAGCTAGCTACTTTTCATTTGGGGAAGAGGCAGGCAAAATACCCCTGAAGGAATGGCTCGGCTGGGCACACCACAGAGGTCTTCCTGCCACCATGGGCAGCACATGAACCACTGGCTGGGGGAGGGTAGCCCCCAGTCCTGTCCCTTCTCTGCTGCCCCCCCACTGAAGCCCAGAGTCCCTCCACTGTGGCCACCAGCCCCTGCCCCAGACTAGCACCCCCAGCCCTGGTGCGCTGGGAAGGCAGCAGCAAGGGCCCAGCCCCGGAGCACCAGGAGAGCAGGCAGCTCGGCTGCAGCCCCAGAGTGCCGGGTGGCCAGTGCAGTCCCAGCACTAGCCCCAGCCCCAGTGGGGGCCATGACACAGGGACAGGAGAAATGGTAGGAGGGAGGCTGTGGGTGGAGCATGAGTGGGGCATGCCTAGATGTTTGGGGAAACACAGCCTCCCTCAGCCTATGAGACCTGCTGACCATTCCTGCCACCAGACCATCTATCCATTTTGATTTGTTCTGCCTTGCCCAGTGTTGCTGAGTGTGGTTCTCAGACGCTTGAGTCTGCTTCTAAATGAGAGACAAAGTGAGAGAGAGCACTTGCCCTGCTATGCCAAATCTTAGTTGATTTGCAGTGCTTTTCTCAAACAAAAGCACTAGTAACCGTAACCTTTATATCTCTCTCAGATTTTGCTCTCAGTAGAAAATGTTCTCTTATGAGACTATGATCTGCCCACTTGCCTTTCAGATAACTTGGCCATTTACAGATTAAAAGTAATTACCCTGACATTTTATTTCCTGAGAGGATACATTCATTTCCTTTCAGTACCTTTTTAGGCCTTGGTTCATCAATTTTTTGGGGTTAAGCAGCCCAGTGTGATCTGGGTTGAATAATCTGTAAATTGGGGAATGGTGTAGGATGGTAGTCCTCTCAAAGATCATGTGTTACTGTTTAAATTATTAGAGTAATTGGGATTTTTTTCAGTGCTCTCTCACAGGACAAACTAATTCTTTCATTCCAGGTGTAATTAAACATTGTTTTTTCCCCTCTTCGCTTGTTCCCTCAGGCGACTTTGATTTCTTACAAATGCATTATTTAATGTAAGATGTTAATTAAGTAGAAGGAGTGCTGTCTAGTTGTTATAACACAGGATTTAGAATCAAGTCTCTGAGTTTTCTTCCCAACTCTGGTAGTGACTTCCTGTGCAACTTTGGGCAATCCATTTAAATGCCCTAGAAGTACCAGTCTATAATATGCATAATTGCATTGATCATACCAGACTTGATTATTTAACATTTCTAAAGTGCTCTTTGATCTTCATGTGAGAAATGCAAAGTATTATTGTTATGATTCACACAGATTGAATCAATCCTTGCTGCTTTTTCATGGAAAGTCACTGATCTTTCATAGACACTTCCTGCCCTGGAAAATCTCTTTGATCTATCCTTCACTATGGAAAGGTTTGTAGATTAGTTTTCAGGTGTTTCCTAACTATATGTGGATTATTTCTTTTCAAAGCTTGAAATTCTTTCTAAAACACATGAAATTCTTTTTAAAAACAAAAAAAGCCTGCATTAGGTGCAAGGTTGGTTCCAGAACACTCATTTTGCTTGAGTCTGTATAGGAAATGTTTCCAAATACATGTTCAGTGAAGATACAGTGCCAAGTCTTTTGTCTCTCTTCACAACAAATTACATTTCCCTTGGGGATGCTCTCTCCAAGTAGCTGAGCTAAGGCATGCTAAATTTCTATAATGCCCTGTGTCCTATTTCCAGAACTAAGGAAAGATGTTGCCTTTGAGTTGCTGTTGATCATGTCAATTTTGTTTCCTTGATTTTTTTTAAATCTTGGCTGTGTTTAAGAGATTCAAATTTATACAACTTTAGACCCATTCTTACAGGCCTCCATCCTTCTCCGGTCAGTGCAATTTTTATCATTGGCTTTCTCAGATCAGGAGAAGGCCCACAAAACTGCTTTCTCCTGTCTTGTTTAAATACCTTTAGGGGAGTAGTTATTTCATTCTGTGCTACATTTAAGGCTTGGTTTTAGGGTCCCTAATTTGATACTTGCAACTGATTTATAAAAAGTTGAGCCAGCTCCTTAGCATTTTCTCTTCTAGATTTTCTTTTTTAAAAAACAGGTTAAAATGTTCTGCAAGAATCATATATGTAGTCTACAGCCAATCAGAAATTCAGCCATGTTTGTCAATCACCAGTTGCTGGAATTGGGCCAAAACTAGATGTTTTTATCTGAGTCCCTGCCCCCCAACTTTGGTGCTCCAGGTAAAACAGAACCTAGATCTGAAACTAGGCTGATTTAGAATGTTGTATAACCATATATTCAATTCCTTCAGCCCATCTCAACTGGCTACGTCTCACAAAGGGATCTTCCAGCTTTTCCTTCCATGTGCTCTGTCTGTTACTAAGGGCTTGGTTACACTCGGAACTTCAAAGCGCTGCCGCGGGAGAGCTTTGAAGTGCGAGTGTGGTCGCAGCGCCAGCGCTCTCCCAGCGCTGCACGTAGTCCACCTCCTCATAAGGATTAGCTTGCAGCGCTCCCAGCGCTGCAGCACTGTTTACACTGGCGCTTTACAGCGCTGTATCTTGCAGCTCTCAGGGGGGTGGTTTTTTCACACCCCTGAGCGAGAAAGTTGCAGCGCTGTAAAGCGCCAGTGTAGCCAAGGCCTAAGCTACTTGCTTTTGCTATTTTAAAGAACCAGATAAGGTGTTGACTGGGTGCTGTTTAAGATCCCCCCGCAGTATTCCTGCCTGGTAAACATCTTTACTTTTCCTATTCTCCATCTCCAGCAGGCAGGGCTTGCTGCTTGTGTTTTGGGGTGGGAGTGGTGCTGTGATGTGATGAAGACTATTAGGGGCTAAATTGAGACGATCATGACCATTCCATTGCACCTGATCTGGATTTGAACCTAGGCCTTTACAGATGACAGCCTCTATATGCCTTATATATGATCTCTATACCATACTGTGACAAGGTTTAAAAAAGGTGTCCTGGTATGTAAAGGGTTACCTGGGCCTGCCTATCGCACCTAGGCAGGGTGAGAAAAGTGGGAGCTGGCACAAAGACAGCTAGCAAAGGAAGGGTGTGTCCAGCCTCCTCCCACCTGGCTGTCACTCAGTAGGCTGAGCGGATTTGGTCTGGTTTTGAATTTTGTGTTTGGAAATAAAGCAAGCCCTGAGGAAAGAAATAGGAAGTGACTTGTATTTGGGACTTTCCTTTTTCCTTCCCAGGCGGGTGAGTGTGCACACTGGCTTACACACAGTTATAACTCCTCTGGATTGTTTCTTTTGTTAGTTAACAATATTGGATGTGGAAGAAAAGGATGTTTCCTTGGGGTTTCCTCCCTGAATTTGCAGCTAAAAAACCATTCTTCTTGCAAACTAAGCTCAGGTAACTGTGAGTCCTTGAGAGACAGTAACCTTGGAGCCTCACAATTAGAGCTTATTTGGTTTGTGGCCAAGCTCAAAAACATGAAACAAAAATTAATTTCAGGTTGACCCAAACAGAAAAGTTGAAAAAAAAGAGCTTTGGGTCACACTAAATATCCTGTTCAACTTGAAACATCTGGTTTTCAAATTTTTAATCTTTTTTTAAAACAAAATAGAAGTAAAATTTGAAACAAGAAGGTGTTTCCAATTGAAAAAATCAAAATAGTACCTTTTGAAAATGTCCAAGTGAAATGTTCGGGGGGGGGTTCAGAATTTTTTTTTTGTGGGTGGGGACACCTTTTTCGACTGAAACATTTAATCAAATTCAACGAATTCGCAAAATGTTTTGGTCAACCTGAGTCTGCATTTTTCAGGGGCAGTTGGTTTGAAAATTTTTGCCCAGCTCTTCTCACAATCCCATTTTCACAGTCACTTTAGAGAGTAGAAATACTCTTCCAGGTTTTAGAACTAAATCTGCAGCCAGATGAACCTCACCTGCTATTGTTTTATGTTACTGAAGAGTCACATTGTTCTGCTCTGTCTCCCCCTTGTAAAGAGAGTTTGTAGGATAGCTCAAAGGTTTAGGATGTCAGGTAAGCAAAGAGGTTTTGTAAAGGACTCTCTGGATAAATTTCAGTTTTGTCCATCCCTCTTTGCAATGATATCTGTCTGGATTGCGACAAAGCATCACTCCTGACCCCTTGGCCCTTTACAGCATAGATCATCAGAAAGAACAATGTGTAGCTTACTTATCAGCACAAAGAGCATCAAGACACTGCCCTCTACAAAACAATGATGGGAAAGGAAATGCGGGGAAGCAGCATGGGATATTTAAGTAAGAGATTATGTTCTATAAGGTTTGCTGGAGCTTGCTAGTGGCTCAAGTGAAATATGATTGAAAATGTCCATTTTACAATTTGGGTGCACCTCTAAAACTCTGAATGTGTTTGGAAATATTTAAACTGGCCCAGAGGTTTCTCCAAATGCCTCTGCCCATGCTCATGGCTTCTTCCTTCAGTAACTTGGTGCCCATGCTACCATCATTTTCCTCACTCCTAAATTCAGTTCTAATTGGTCTGCCCAGGGCTAGGAAGAGCATAAAGCTTTAGAAGTTCTTAGGGAACTCATTGTTTCAACGTTTGCTGTGACAAACACAAATCAGGATCAGATCAATGGGGATGCATTTCCCTTGACAACCTTTCCACAGATATCCAGGATGTTGTAAAATCTAAATTACAAAGTCATGTAATTACTTGCCAGCCAGCTGCGGGGGAGTTTGCTGATAGTGACTTCATGAGATCTTGATTTCCCTACAATCCAAGTTCTGGGATAGAAATTTGACATGATAAGACTGGCCCTAAGGCTATCTTTTGAACATGTAGGTAGCCATGCTGATTTCTCTGTAAGATTTTTTTGTCCTACCGTCAGAACAGTGCACAGTGTAGGAGATAATTTGGTTTTACCCTGGTAGGAATCAGTAAATTTTTATGTTTTTGCTCAAGATTTTACTTCTTAAAAGCTGGTAGTTATGTGCTTCCCAATGTGCTGTGTATGCAATGCAATCTAATATATTAACTCTATTTTAATCTTTTCTTTTAATAAGTGATCTTTTGGGGGACAGATTTCTGAGCTGCAACTATGAAATGTGGATGATTAGTTTATTTTTACTGATGCTAAGAGTTATAAAATCAGAAGAGAGAAACATACAAAAAACAAAACAAAACCATGAATGGTATAACAATCCTGAGATTTTTCTAAACAAATGTGGATGTACTTAGACCTTTGGTTTAGGTTTGCTGGAAGGACATAGGAAACATAATAAATATTAGCTATTTAACTTCTGTTCTTAGAAACTTTATCCTCTGGTAGGTCTGTCTGCACCCTGCCTGGAGAAATAGTTGTATAATGGGAAGTTCAGGAAGTTAAACAGTAATATATAGTATGCATTTATTCAGCAGATGGTTAATTAGTTATTTTATTTTGATGATACTATGCACATCAAATTAAAACATCACTTTTTATTCTAAGCAATTTGTTGCTACATACAGCCCATTAGCATTATTGTTGAATATTTTGGATAAAATGTTCATTTGCATTTAGTACCAGGAAGTACGGTTTGTACAAGGTGATATAAAAATTTCTACAGACACACTAGGGTCTCTCAGAACCGTTTAGCAAGTTGGGCCAAATTTATCCCTGGTCTAAGTACAATGGTGTTAGAACAGGGCTGATTTTGGCCCACTAAGGTTATTGTGAGAATGGTCACTGATGATGCTTAAGACTAGCAAACTTATTCTGTGGAATGAGGCCAATGCCAACTTCATATGATCATTTGGTGAAGACTAATTTTTAAGGTAGGCTTATGTTCCCCCCCACCACCCCACTCTCCTTCTCCCTCCCCAAAAAAGGCAGCCCCATAATGCAGCAGAGCTACTCTTCCAGGAATTAGGATGTCTGGAGGATGCAGGGCGTGAGAGAAGGAAAGATTACTTTTGGCTGAAGTAAGTGACCTTAGGCAGAGAAGCAGTGCATGCTAGAAGCCTAAGGTGGGAATCTACTTCCTGTAGCGGCCCTGAGGTTGGAGCTTCTTGCATATGGTGAGTGGAAGTGCCCCTTCAGCTCTCCCTCTCATCCTCAGGATGGGAGTTCATTACCCACTTCACCACAGAGGCTGGTCTCGGTATGACTGAAGACTGGGCCAGGGTTTGTTTATTTGGACGTTTTTGTTCTGGCACTTGTTAGCTGAGGTGAAACTTAATTTAGCAGAAGAGTTAAACCAACTAATAAACAGGGGAAACTGAAGCAGAGTTCCAAGACAGGAAGCAAACCAGTATCATCCCAAAACAGCTTCTCTGCCAGGAGAGTGACTAGGAGCCATGTTCAAATTGCTTTGGCAAGAAGTCACTGTTTGTATCACTCGCTATTCAGGAACATCAGGTGAGAGCCTGGGCTACTCTCATAACTAGATGTTATCAAACAACTGGTGGACAGACATGGGTAGGACCCACGGGAGTCTCAAAAAAGCTAAACTGAGGCAGCCACTTTATGCAATACCACTCGAGTTTTGTGGTCTCACAATGCCTTGAAGGAGAACTCCGGCTGTTTTCTAGAGAAGATTGTGAACCCAGGTGAGGTGTCCAATAAGGAAATGTGAACAAGCGCAGTCTGTGGTACTGGAGACCAGCAGTAGCATCCCCTGTCAGGAATGGTGAGGAAATCTATACTGCATGATTTGCTGTTCGCTAGGGTTGACTCTGGTGGAGTGGACAGGAGTCTATAGAAACCTATAGGAAGGAGACAGTTTTTCAGTGTTCAAGACTGGAGCACAGTAACGTCTGAAGACTGGAGGGAAAAATTAAGGCATCTTGAATGAATCTGGGAGCCTGATAAGCATGGATGGGTGAACTGGTTTGGATTCCTTCCAGAGGTGAAAACTTGCTGCTTCTGCAAAGAATAGCCAGTGGTCATAGGGCTGGAATAGCTGGCCCTGTATCTTCCCCACCCCATTTTGGAGCCCGGGGGAGTATAGGGTGGAGAGGTAGGAAGGGAAGGGGATGTGGCTAGAGCTCACTGCAGTCTGCTATTCCCACTTGGCTGATGCTCTTTGGGAGCCACTGCCTGCTGAGGCAGTTTAAATTCTCCTGAGTCTGGTGTCAAACTGGCCCCAGGATCAGGGAAATGTCATTGGCTCCTTGATGCCATCGCCATCCCTTTCCACCTTGATACACGAGGCCGAGACTGGGCACCTCAGAATATGCAGGCCTGACAGATTAGCAACAGCCACACTAAACTGGATTTCCATTTCTTGGACTTCTGAAGTTGAAATGGTTAAACTGAATGTCCCTCACAACATGTGTGAGCAGTATGACTACCTCAGGCAGCACTGTCTTTCTTCTTCATTTACCTTCCTTCAGACTAATTTCTGCTGTAGCACTTGTTGACAGCTAGGCAGAAGGAGACCCATTGTCTAGTGCATGCTAGTCTATTCAAAAACATATACGTATTACCATTACCTCATCCGTCCATCCCTTCACGCACATCTGTTTTTGTTTCTTCCACTTGTTGCACATTTTGGCTAACCAAGACAGTAAGCTTTTTGGGACAGGAACTGTCTCTACTACACTCTGGTACAGTGCCTATCACAATGGGGCCTGGATCGCCGGCAGGAACATCTAAGCACTGCTATAATACTAAGAATGAGGAACACACTGGAATAAGAACCTTTGTCCAAAACCCCAAACCCTTTGTGAGAGTCGGAAACATTCTGTTAACTTCCTCTTTCAGTGTTTTTCACTTTCATGCACTTCCAGGTTCTGAGTGGAAGCATGTGATTCTTGGGGTTTCTGGTCTGAAGGGAAATGGGAAATAGAGGAAATCTGAGGAAGGAGCTTGTTCTCCCAAGACAGCCATCTCAGTATTACAGTGCTTGAACCTGTACACCAAGCCTTTGGGGTTTGCATCTGAGTGATTGTACAACCAGCACTTAAAGAAAAAAGCAAACATTAAACATGGAGTACGGACTTTTCTTTTTCTTCTAGGATAAGTGCATTGGGAAAATCAAAGCAAAGGGAGTATTTGTTTTGTGTTTGATATCACTGTTGAAATGGCATTCAAAGGAGGAGACTGTTTGGAGTAGTCATAAACCTCCATACTTATCAAAGCATGATCAGGATTTTCCTTTCTGTCAGCTCACTGAGATTTAAAGAGCCAGTGATGTAAGAGCTCTGGGAATGCAGACAGAATAGTTGATCTTACCTCACTATAAGAAGCAGCTTCTCCTTACAAGACATTGTCTTGCCTTTCTTACGTGAAGGATTCCTGTGCAACTCAGTCAGAGGAGGGATTCACATTTCACTTGGGCTAATTATGCTGCCTCCCTCTCTTCCTATTGGCTGTCATAAATTAATATCACCATGCATGGGTCTATCCATTCTGGAAATAGCTGTTGCTACAACTACAGCTATTTATATCTGCTTAGTGTGTATGTAAAACAGGCAGATGTACCCACAGAGAACTTTCCAACTTTTCATAGTTCCTGCAGCAGTTAAGTCAAAGAGGGGAGAATTGCAAAGTCTGTATAGTCGTTGCTTGCTGCATTCTGAAATGTTCTCCACTTCAGCACTTTCATCTGGGGAAAATGATGCTGAAACTGAAAATGTTGGTGGATTTCTGTGCACTATAATGGCACCCAGATTTCTGCCAGAATGTGCTCTTGATATTTTGCATCTGTATGTATGTAAACTTAATTGTAAGAGGAATTTATCAAGCCATCCTCCATTTAACACGTTGTCGGCATTCAGCAACTAATAGCTTCACATCTGAATATGCATTCAGGAAAGTATTTCATTCTGGCCTAATAACTTCCTCTATCCAAAAGTGATACTGGAGTAAAAGTTCCTGAGTAATTGTTGCAATAGCATCTAGGGACCCTGATCAAGGATCAACTAAAAAGGCAAGCCATGCTCCAAGACAGCTCACAATCTGGGTGGCAGGCAGGACGCAACACATAGCAAAAACAGATGGTGGATGGTTAACAGACAAACATAGTGTTGGGGGATAAGGGAGGTAACAAAACTAACAGTATTGAAAAGAGAAGTAGCACCATGTTCCTCCTCCTGCTAGCAAGAAGTTCAGCTGGTGATTTCAGTTTTTGTACATATGTAGCCATATCTATTTTTAGAGGCTCTTCCCAACACATGTGTAGCTGTCAATGGGGCAGCTATGGTGTTCCTCACAGTGCTTTAGGATCTAGTAATGTGTTGTTTTTAAAATGTATTTATCTTGTAACTTAGTCTGCACATGCTGTATTTGTGGCATAAGTTCTTTATTTTAAGCGTTTCGGTTGACCACCCCACGTTTGTGCTAGACGTCTCCATAGCTGGGGTAATATTTTACATACAGCACACAGTTACCATTTTTGGTGATGGCTGCTTTCCATGTTACTTATCTAAGTTGTATTTCAGAGATTTTAGAGCTTGGCAAATCATTGTATCCTGCTCAAGTGTATAGAAACCCCCAAACTCAGTATACAGTCTTTCAAATGCCAATACAAAGGCAGAGAAATATAACATAAACCCAGGTCAGAGGTGTTGAGCACTCACGGCTCCCATGTGCTTCCGTATAGGTTTGGGGAGCTTTATTGAGGTCTGCAAAGGATGGAAGTTCTGTTTTGTGAAGGATTTTGAAATTTGACTTTGTTCTAAATGGGAATGAAAACCAAAAATTTCAAAATTCTCCACAAAGGAAAACTTCCCCCCAACTTCCTTTTGTGTTGATCAAAATATTTCATTTTGACAAAATCGAAACATTCCATTTCTATTGTGACTTTGTTAATTTTGTATCGTATGAAGGGATGATAAACTTTTTTCTTTTTTCCAAAACAAAACGTCAGTTCAAAACAAAATTGAAACGTTTTGGTCCAAAAATGTTGCCATCTGACTTTTCAGCATTATTGGAAATTTTGTTCCTGGTTTTCTGGGAAAACTGACCCAATTTTATAAAGCATTTCAATTTCAACGGAACAGCACATTCTGATGGAATATGGTTCTGCCAAAGCTGCTCCATCCAGCTCTAGCATTCAGCACCTCCACAGACCAAGCCTTTGCTGAATCATACGAATGCAGCCAGTCTGTGTTTTGACCAATCTATGTAAACTGAGCCCAGGGCTAAAGGGGCAGGAAAGAGATGGAGGGCAGTGCCCCTGCTCTCACCAGAGTTGGAGCAGAGATAGCAGCAGCAGCTTTCAAGGAGCCATCGTACACTCTGCCCAGCTTCTCTGGGATAAGGGACAGAGTGGCAGGAGCAGAGGCATTCACCTTTGCAACCCTTACTGACCTAACATCCTGTGAATTTCTGTTTGCTTGGTTTTTGAACACATGTTAATGTATGGGTTGGAAGGCAAAGAAACAGTTGGCTTCTGGTTACTCTGTGGCTCTTGGGGAAATGGTGTAATTCTGGGCTGCTACAGCCCCAGTGATCATGGGCAGTGGGTCACTTCTCAGTGTGGTGGAGGATGATGATGGAGCTGCTGCTTATGAAAATGATTAGAATAGTTGCAGGTTGCAACCATTAAAGACTAACACAACTATGAAATAATTCAGGTTGGGTTTTGTGGTGGGTGCAAACAGCCTGCTGGCCATCCAAAGATATTGGTGAGTAGCGTTCTGAGCTGCCTAACTGTAATCAGAGGCAAACGCTAATAGTATGGAAGAGTCTCATGAGAGCACAGGCAAAGGAATGTGGGCTCATATGTGGGTTAGATTCCAGAGAGAAGACAAGGTCAAGAATGGGGTAGGAGTAGGGTCAGATGTGATGATGGCAAAATCTCAGGAGTAGTTTGAGTGGCTTCCATCCAAAATACGAAATCAGCTGCTATTGTGAAATTTCTGCTATTTCCCTGTGAGAGGCAGTTCTTGTGAAATTGTTGGCTTCAAAGAAAGTGAAACCAAAGAAAAGTGCTTTCCAGTCTGGAACCAAACCACAGAGGATCCAGGGGTTGTTTGGATGTGAATTTTCCCAGTGGGGGAAAAGTGCTGGAGAGTTTTGAAGTCTAGGTTTTGATTTCATCCCAGTATGATAGGAGGAAATGTCTATGCTTCTTATGCAATATTTGATATTTCCATATTGCTTTCTATGTTTTAAACAACAACAACAAAGCTAATCAAACCCACCCACCCCACCCCTAACCCCCGGAAACCATCAGCTCTATACAGGAAGTTAAGAATGTGAAAATATTCATTAGGACAGATGCTCCCCCATTTACAGTATGTGTGAAATGAAAATCTGCTCTCACTTCTGAAATAGTTTACGGAAACTGTCAGTATCTGTCATGCAGTGGGTGAAACCCTGCTGAGAATAATGAACCCCAATTAATCTCCACCTCCAAATGCTCTCTTAGCATTTAGAATGGAAACTGCTCATTTAGAATCAAGTTAGAGCTACTAGTATGGACAAAGGCTGTGTGAAGCAGCTAAGTTGTAAGATGACTTGAACACACCTGAGTTATAAAAGTTAATGATGCCTTGTGAGAAAATTCAATTGAATCTTTTCTGAAATTATTCTGCTGCCTTTCTCAGTTCTCCATCCTGACAGGTACCCAGGGGGCTGGGAAGTGGAGGGAGCCTGGCTTTCTCAGGAGAATTGGGTGTAAAGGTTGTGCAGTCCCTGCTCTTCCCGTTGTGTCCTCCACTGCAATCTGGATTGTCTCAATACAACTGCACAAGGCAGTCCCTGTGTAATCTGCTGGTGAGTGTATGTAACACCTTATCCTCTATCCACATCAGTGGTCGGACATGAGTTGTTCCAGCCCCCAGCTAGGGAGGGCTGGCTTTTTTTAGCTCAAGCTGTAGCAGCTCCTGCTTTTAGCTTTGGAGCTCCCTGTGTCAATCCTTGGTGTATGTCCCCAGTTGGTTGCTGTCACCCTTCCACTGTCCTTCATAGGAGAGGATAAGGGAGAACAAACTACACAGGACAGTTGTTAGTCTTGTCGCTCAATGCACTCCTGCTTGGAAGCCCTTCAGTAGTTTAAGTGCACGTATCAGACCCTGTATAGAATAGATGAGCACTCCCTTGTGTGGCTGCTTTAGACAGACAGTTTGGCTCTATATTATGATTCCATTCTGATATTAAAATTCTTCTTTGATCAGGGGTATGCGTAGCCCAATTAATTAATTAATTAGACGGTGTGTGTTAATTGCTTTAAATAGCAGGGCCAGTTTCTCCTGCTGCTATTATTTTTTATTATTTATTATAATTACCATAGGGCCCTGTCCTGGAAGCTGCTGAGCATCCCCATCCCTTGTTGAGTGGGAGTTGGAGGGGCTCAGTACCTTGTAGGTATCACTCAGCCCCTCAAAAGATCAGCCCCAGAATACTTGAGGTGCTATTTAGTGTGAGCAAGGGTGGCAGAACCTCCCCCCTTAGGGCAGAATCTAGCCTACGGGGTTGTAGTGGGGGGGACCCTGATTCCCCTACAGCTCACCTATTCTGAGTCCCTCTAGTATCAGATCTGAGACACCCATTCAGGGAGCTCTTCGTCTAAATTCTATTGAGAAGGTTGTGTTTGGTGGTGGTGACTCGTGTATTTATTTGTCTTCCAGCAGCACACCGAGCGGAGGCCCTGTCAGAGAGGGCAGCGCCACAGTGCTATTTATGCCGACCTATAGTCAGTGAGTCTCTACCCTGCAGAGCTTACAGTCCAAAAGGGGGAAAATCACAGGAACTTACCGTAGCAGCCTCTGCAGCTGAATGACGGTGATGATGAGTGCGTCCCAACTTTTTATTAATAATGGCCAAATGGGACGTGTATTTCTGTGATGTGCTCCGAGGCCATAATTATTTCAAGTAGCAGAAATTAAAAGTGACTCAGCCACTCGAATGAAGGTTGAATGTTTATTGCTTCAAAGGCTATAGTTATGAAAATATCAGACAGTGGCTGACCCGAGCAATTAGTTAACCCTGACCAGCTCCACAGCTAATAGTGCAAAGCATGTGGAAAGTGTACTTCCAATGTATACAGCGATTTGGGGGGGCGTTGTTTGGAAATGCAGGTAAACCCACATTGCACATGACATCAGGTTAATGTAAGGGTCTATGGATCTGTTGGGTAAAACTAGATCTTAGTGTAACTTTGGGGGTGTTTATATTGCTGTAGATGTGGGTTGTTGCTTATGAAAGTGAGAGACTAATGATAGAGTCAAACATAAAACAGAGGTGGGGAGGTGCAAGCTTCATGTACCTCTTTCCACAGCTGCATCAGGGCCTGGCCTCTCCCAAATAGAAATTGTTAATCATGCCAAACTGTGTGCTGGCCTATGGATAAAATTGAAACCACCACATTTATTGTCACATGTGATCTGAGATAAGAGATTAGTGCACAAATGCACTGTCCCAGTTACTGCAAAATACTGCCCTCCCCCCTTTTTTTAGAGCTCAGCTGTTTCTCTCTTTTACAGGGATTTACACAGGGTCAGTATATGCTGCAGGAAGAATTATGGCTCTTATTATTTAAAAGAAACTTGAAAAAGAACTGAAAGTAGTAAAGGAACACACATAGGTCTATCTGAGATAGGTCTACCCTGGTATTTCACTTGGAATATTAATGAACAAATGGCTTTCCTTATTAACTCATGTTTGAAGAGAGACAGAAGAACAGTAATTCATAGTCCTATTGCTGAAGCATCTTTCCATTACTCCTTAGAATCTGGCCTGGTTTAATATCCATCTTGCCTACAAAGCCAAAAAGAAGAGAATTTACAGTGATGAAAACTTCCCAGACAATGCAGGAAATGAGTGAGGCCCTGTGCAGAGAACTCCCATGGTGCAAACGTATCAGAGGACCCCTTTGTGGAAATATGTAATCTATTTGTCTTTGGGGACGCTGATTTATGCCTCTAGATTCCATTTCCTAATCGGTGGAAACAATAACATGACCCACCTATTTTTGTACAGAAAGGGCTTCATTGTTATCACTCTCTTGGTAAGTGTATTCCTGCAATTGATCGGACACAAAAAGCACAGCTGAAAAACAGACTATTTTCCCAGACTGTATCTTTGCAGTGTTGGCAGCTCTCACAATTTCATCTTGGGTACTTGTGATAATTGGTGGTTCTTCTTCGAGTGCTTGCTCATATCCATTCCAGTAGGTGTACGTGCCGCGCGTGCACGTTCGTCGGAGAACTTTTACCCTAGCAACTCCAGTGGGCCGGCAGGTCGCCCCCTAGAGTGGCGCCGCCATGGCGGGTGATATATACCCCTGCTTGTAAGTTATAGTTATAGTTTTGTGTATATATTTATATAGTTAGTTTAGTTAGCGGTTCGGGGCTCTAGCCCTCTACCGCGCACCGGCACCGGGCTGATCCTGGTTCGCCGGGATTCAAACGTGCTCAGCTTGTAAAAGCCAATGCCCCACCAGTGATCCCCACGACGCCTGCTTAAAGTGCTTGGGAATCACACGTCTCGGAGAAGTCCGCGATCTGCAAAGCCTTCCGGCCGCGAACTAAGAAGGACGAGACCAGCGCCTCCGGACTCTCCTTATGGAAGCGGCACTTCACCCCGCGCCCTTGGCACCGAGCGCGGCTCCAGCACCGGATCCCTCCAGCACCGCGAAAGCGCAGCGGCACCACCCTTCTCCGGCACGGCTCCTGGAAGAGCCCTCCTCATCCTCTATCCTGGCTAAGCATCCCGGAAGGAGCACAGATGCCGACGCGGCCGCGCCGGCCGTGCCAGGGGCTTCGTTGACTCCGGCCCGCGGGTCCGTCAAGTCTGATCCCTCTTAGCTCCCCGCCAGATCTGGGTAGAGCTTGTAGTCCATCTACGCCCGAGACATTCTCGTCGCAAGGGACCTTATGCCTTGACGGAGCCTGGGCTGCCCCAACCCCGGCACCGCCGGTGTGGGTTGTACTTTCCAAGGGCAAGCCGACCCCATGAGAGCACCGTCCCCGGATTCTCCGGTCCGGCACCGATCCCGGTCAACGCAGATCCCGTCCGAGGGAGGTCGGTTCGAGGCGCCGCTCGCAGTCCCGGCACCGCTCTCCCGCGGCGGCACCGGTCATACTCCGGCGCGTACATCTTCACGTCGGTCCAGTACTCCCCACTGCTCCGGCCCAGCCACCGCTACCACGGCCTCGGGGACTCCAGGAGCTGATCACGGCACCGAAGGTCCAGATCCCGGCGACTCCCGGCACCGCGCGGGTGGCAGGTCCCGGTCCAGATCCGGCACCAGTATAGCTCACGGCACCGCTCCGGCACCAAGGAGGCCGTCGCATCAAGGGCGCTGGACCCGCACTACTCACGTTCCGCCCCCGTGGCCCTCTCGGCAGGTTCAGTCTCTTCAAAGACGGACAGCGTCTACTGGACGTTGACAGGTCTGCCGCCCTCTTCCCTGAGGGTCACCAGGAACATGGTCCGCAGCAGTGGGGCTTCTGGACGCCCTGGGCATACCAGCAAGCCAGGGGCCTCAGCAATTTCCACCACGTCCGTCTGGCTCAGAGCGTAGGGCTCCAGAGGCTACGGTTCAGCAGACCCGTCGTCACGATACTCTCGGCAGATGCGCCTACTCGTGTCGCCCTACCCTTCATAAGACATATACAAGCCAACGCCACCACCATCGGCAGTCACCGGCTTCCGTTCCCCGCTGCTCGGGGGTGGAGCGCAAGTATATGGTTCCTTCGAAGGATACGAGTATCTATACGTACATCCAGCCCCATGTTCCCTTGTTGTTCAATCTGTGAACGAGAGGAACGACACGGGCAAAGAAGCTCCGGCCCCAAAGTCTCGGGAGGCGCGACGTATGGACCTGCTCGGCCGTAAGGTCTACTCCGCAGGAGCGTTACAGCTGCGGGTTCAAACCAACAAGCCCTGCTCAGCCGCTACGCCTATAACACCTGGAGGCGGCTGATAAATTTAGGGAGCTTCTCCCAAAGATGCTCGCAGGAGTTCAGCGCCCTAATGGATGAAGGCAGAAGGTCGCGAGCACTTCGCTACAGGCGTCTTTGGACGCAGCAGACTCAGCCGCTAGGACCCTCGCCTCCGGAGTCACTATGCCCGCATCTCCTGGCTACAGGTCTCTGGTCTTCCTCCGAACTCCAGAACAGAATACAGGACCTTCCGTTTGAGGGCCAGGGCCTATTTTCTGACAAGACAGACCCTGCCTGCAAAGTTTAAGGACAATAGGGTCATTATGCGTGCCTTCGGAATCCACACCACCAGTGACACAGCGTCATCCGTTCAGGCCGCAGCAACAGCACAAGGCCCTCCCCGCAACCCAGGCAAAGGCAGCACTTGCCAGGAAGACGCAACAGAAGTGGCAGCGCAGACACTCTGGCAACCACGGGGGCCAAAATCAAGGTCCCTCCAAGCCGGTCCTCCGGCGCGAAGCCGTCCTTTTGAAGGTGCGCCCGGGGCGCCTACCAGTTTTTTCCATAATCCCATCCCCCCTTTCCAACCACCTCTCGTTCTTCCTCCGCGTGGTGCCAGCTTACTACGGATCGTTGGGTCCTCCGCACGCTGCGGCTGGGTACCACTGCAGTTTGCTTCGTGCCCGCCTCCCGCCCGCCCCCCTTCCTCGTCCCTCTTCAGGGATCCCTCACGAGCAAATCCTCCTACAAGAGGTTGCAGATCGTCCTCGGACAAGGGGCCGTAGAGGAGTGCCGGAGGACGAGAGGGCAAGGGTTTTCTACTGCCCGCTACTTTCTGATCCCCAAAGCCAGGGAGGTCTGCGACCCCATCTCGATCTCCGCGGACTCAACAACCTACTCAATTGAAGTTCGCCATGGTTTCTTGGGGACCATTATTCCTTCCTGGATCCCGGAGACTGGTACGCCGCCCTCGACATGCAGGACGCCTATTTCCATATATCCATCTTTCCACCCCATCGAAGGTTCCTTCGCTTCATTGTCGGCAGCCACACTACAATTCACGGTCTCCCGTTCGGATCTCCACGGCCCCCGAGAGTGTTCACAAATGCATGGCGTAGTCCGTCGCCTTTCTTCGTCGGCAGTCGGGTTACACGTGTTCCACCTCGACGACTGCTTATCCGGGACCTTCACAGGATCGAGTCCGGGAGCACGTCCAAGGGTCAGCCACCTTTTCTCCCGCCTCGGGCTGTTACTCTGCGGAGAAGTCCACTCTATCCCTACTCAGAGGATAGAGTTTATCGAAGCCGTTCAGACTCCACTATAGCCCAGGGTGGTCCTTCCTTCGGCACGGTTCCAGACACTGTCAGCCATCATGCCGCAGGCTACAGTCAGCACCTCGGACCTCCCTGCGCACTTGCCTGACGTGTTGGGGCACATGGCAGCCCTGCACTTCGTCACAGGCATGCCCGACTCTGCCTCGGCCCCTGCAATCCTGGCTCATCCTCAGCTCCGTTTGGCCAGGTGCCCGTTGACACGGTGGTCACGATTCCCCAAGTCATCCTTCCTTCTCTCCAATGGTGGCTTAGATCAGTCCGTCGTATGTGCGGGCTTCTTTCATAAGCCCCAGCCATCGCTGTCCCTGACCGACGGACGCATAAAATTTGGGATGGGGGGCTCACCTAGGGACCCTCAGGACCCAGGGTCGCTGGTCTCCTCCCGAGCTCACCCTCTCATATCAAACATCCGAGAGTTGAGAGCGGTTCCGCCTGGCTTGTCTCACGTCCATCGTCAGATCCAGGGCCACTGTGTTCAGTCTTTATCGACCAACACGACGGCGGTTTACTACGTGAACAAGCAAGGCGGAACGAAATCTCCTTTTCTTTCTCAGGAAGCAACGATACTCTGGGAATTTTGCATAGCCCACTCGTCACCTGATCGCTCTCCTACTTGCCAGGGGCTTGAAATACCTCGGCGGACTGTCTCAGCCGGTCCTCAGCTCCCACGAATGGTCCCTCGCCCGGACGTCGCCCTTGCTCTCTTCCGCGGTGGGGCATCCCTACGTGGACCTCTTTGCAACACGCAGGAACAGAAGTGCCGATGTTCTGCTCTTTCCAAGGGCCGCGAGCCAGGCTCGATAGCGACGCCTTCCTAATTCCCTGACAACGCATCTCTTCTATGCGTTCCCCCGTCCCGTTAGTCCAAAGGTCCTTCTGAAGGCGCGCAGAGGACAGGGCCTGCTTGATTCTGATCGTCTGGCATGGGCCCGTCAGCATTGGTACTCCTGTTGCTGGACCTGTCGTAGTCGACCCGGTCCCCTGCCTCTTCACCTGGACTGATCAACGCAGGACCATGGCCACCTTTGTCACCCAGACCTCCAGTCGCTCCAACCTCTCAGCTGGCTCCTGAGTGGCTAACTCGGTCCGAATTACATTGCTCTTCCCCAGTGAGGCAGGTTCTCTGGGAAGTAGAAAACCATCTACAAGGGTGACATATGTAGCCAAATGGAAACGTTTTACGTGCTGGTGGCGCGGAGAAGCGCTTCCATCCCACCGATGTTTCCATACAGTGATTTAGATTACCTTTGGTCGGCTCCAGGAACAAGGCCTGACCTGTCCTCTCTCCGCGTTCACTTAGCGGCCATCTCCACTTTCCACCCAGGAGTGAAGGCAGCTCGGTCTTCCCGCACCATGGTGTCTAGATTCCTCAAAGGCTGGAACGCCTTTACCCGCAAGTCCGCCAACCAGCCCCTCCTGGACTTACCTGGTGCTATCCCATCTCATTCTGCCGTTTGAGCCGCTGCGCTACGTGTTCCTCCTCTACTTAATCTGGAACAGCATTCCTGTTGGCGATCACTTCGCTTGGCGCGTATCGGAGCTGTGCGCCCTCGTCGTAGATCCCAGTCTACGGTATTCCATCGGGACAGAGGTGCAACTGAGGCCGCCACCCGCATTCTTGACCAAGGTCATCTCGGCCTTTCATGTCAACCGGACATATTCTACCTGTCTTCTTCCCAAAACCGCACTTGTTCGCAGGGAGCAACAGTTACACTCCTTAGACGTGCGCAAGCGCTTGCCTTTTATATAGAGCGAACCAAACCATTCCGTAGGTCCACCCAGCTCTTTGTCGCGTCGCTGAACGAGTTAGAGGGTTACAGGTTCCTCCAGAGGATTTCCTCATGGTGATTCCTGTATACGGACCTGTTACGACCTGGCCATCTCTCCTCGCAGAGTAACGGCGCACTCTACCAGAGCCCAGGCTTCATCGACAGCGTTCCTCGCACAAGTGCCCATCCAGGAGATCTGCAGGGCAGCGACTGGTCCTCCGTGCCACCTTTGCTACCCATTATGCCCTGGTCCAGCAGTCCAGGGACGATGCGGCCTTCGGCTCTGCTGTATTGCGCACTGTGACCTCTCAACTGACCCCCCCCTAGGTAAGGTCTTGGGATCACCTACTGGAATGGTATGAAGCAAGCACTCGAAGAGAAACACGGTTACTCACCTTTGTAACTGTTGTTCTTCGAGATGTGTTGCTCATATCTCCACACCCGCCTCCTTCCCCACGGTCGAGTAGCCGGCACTCTTTAAGAAGGAACTGAGGAGCGGGCGGGCCGGCAGGGGTATATATCACCCGCCATGGCGGCGCCACTCTAGGGGGCGACCTGTCGGCCCGCTGGAGTTGCTAGGGTAAAAGTTCTCCGACGAACGTGCACGCGCGGCGCGTACATCTACTGGAATGGATATGAGCAACACATCTCGAAGAACAACAGTTACAAAGGTGAGTAACCGTGTTTTTTCATAAAGCCCCAGTTTCTGGAGTCATATGCACATGTAAGACTCTCATATTTTGTTAAAAAACAAGTTTCTAAAACTCATGATTGTGGAACAAAGATTGAACATGTGACCTGAATGTACCCCAAAAGTCCAAAAACCAGAAGACAAAACCTCACCCCCCAAAATTTATTGTTTTACAAAATCTCATGGATTTTTAGGCCACTCTCATTTTGGACGGCCTGACTCTTGATTTTTGAATGCCTGGGGTTGTCAATACTGCCTTTGCCAACCACCTTATGTGTGTTAAGTGTGCTACACAGTGCCAGGTTTACAATGGCGCCAGTGGCACCATGGAGCCGGGCCACCACCCATGGTCATAAGGGGCCCCAGCCTGCTCCACTTGCACTGCTCCCTGAGACACCACTTGCTCATCCCATCCACCACTTGCTCCTCTCGGCCTGCCCACCGGCTGGCTGAGGGCTTCTCTCCGCCCCCTAGCCCCACCCCCCTCCTCCTCTCTTCCCCCTGGCCAGACCCCAATGCACCTCCGGCTCCAGGCAGTCTCTCCTTCCCATCACCTGTGTGCCCCCAGAGTTGAGCCGCCTGGGACTGGTGCAGAAGCCCAGCCAGTCTCAGCCAGGTCGGGGCAGAAACAGTAGTGGGGGGGCTTGGCTGGGCCCCTCCAGGCAAGTGCATCTTGAGGGAGCCCAGCCAGGGCAGGCCCTGCCTGATCACGTCACTCCCGGGGGGCCAGAGCAATTCCCCACCCCAGGACCAGCCCTGGCTGCACTGCCATCTCAGCCTGGCAGACACAGTCGCCTCCCAGAAGAGTAGGTGAGTGCAGCTGGGAGGCAGGACATGGAGGAGTGCATCTGTGGGGTGGGGTGGGGGGCTGTGAGGGAGTGAGGAAAATGTATGTTGGGGCACTAGGGAGTGGGAGTTCTGTGGGGGGTGCTGGACAGTTGTGGTGGGGCTGTGGGCAGGAGTAGTGTTGTGCAGGGCACTGTGCATTTGTGGGCGAGAGGCTCTGGCCATAGGGATTTGGGAGGGGTGTTGGGCAGGAGGCTGTGTGGCATGACATGGGCCCACCCCTGAGGGGAAGGGGCCTGCTGGCAGCACAGTGCCGGGTGGGCAACTGCTGGTTTGTAAATAGTGCCCTCGCATTGGGCTGGGCAGAGCGGGGCCACCCTTGCCATGCCATGCCTCATTGCCTCTGGCTGGCCCCTTGCTCTGAGGATTGACCTCCCCATGCCAAGTACCACTGCCTCCTTGGGGGCCCACAAATATGTTTGGCATCAGGCCCACAAAAGATTAATCTGGCCCTGGTTATATACACTCTCTTCACTTCTGTAGGAGACCATAGATGTAGAGCATATGTGCTTCACTTAATCAATTCAAATAGTTCAAAATGGGAGGAGAGGGAGAAATAGGCCAACATGCTTTTTTAAGAGTGAGCTAGTCTGCTGCTTTCTCTGCAATTATCAGCTCATGATAACAATCAGCCCTTGGGGTTTTCTCTCAGAAGCTTTCTCAACAGTTGCGCAGGCGTCTGGGGGGGTGGCGGGAGGGTTGGTTAGGGAAGTTGTTATTAACAGAGACTAGAGACCCATTGTGCTTCAGGCTGGACAAACACATAGACAGTACCTGAGCCAAAGCGCTTGCGCTATAAATCAGGAAAACAGGGAGCGGAAATGGGCACACACACAGAAAGCAACTTGACCAAGGTCACAAGCTGGCCATGGGCCAAGCTGGGAATAGAGCCCAGGTCTTCAGAGTCCCAGTCCAAGGTCCTGTACAATAGACCAGGCATTCTACATTATTGTTCTTTATTCTTTGTGGGTGTTTGGAGAACACTGGCAAATCCCAACTAACTTTATCACAAATACATATTTGTGCAAAAATATGTCCCAAGTACATTGATGATCTTCGTTCATTGGTTTCTGTGTGACACACTTTTTAAACATATCTGGGAGCAAACAAATACCATGTCACTGAGGTGAAAATTACACACTGCAAACAATATATGAACAACACGTGGGCATAAATGGCAAACATTTTGTAAAAGGACTGCTCAGTGCACAAGAACCACACTCTACTTACAGTAGACTGGGAACATGCTGCTTTATTCAAGTATATAAACAAAGCAGTTAACTAAACAGGGAGTAAGGGAGGAATGGAGCATGGCTCCAATCCATAATACTCTGAGTAACCCAGTTAACCCCTTGACGAACATTTTACTACTGAACCATTAGGGAGTAACAAATGTATTAGCAGAAAACAGGCTCAAATTATCAAATCAAATTATGTGCACAGAAAAGGAGTTACATTTTCATTTATATTTTTGCAGTGAATAATTCTGCCGTGAGCAGCAAGTAACAAAATCACTAGGGATAAAATCTCTGCTGCAAACTGAGTGACTTAGGAGCCTAAATCCTACTGTTTTTCAATGGGGTTTAGAAGCCTATGTCCCTTAGGCTTTTTTGAAAATTTTACGTTACCTTAGACTATTCCACTGTAGAAATAACTTATTGCAACTTAAAACTGTGATTTCAGATGCTTAGCTGAACCAGGTAGAATGTTGTTGTTATTATCCATGGCCTTTCTAAGGAATGCAGGATATTCCTGATATGTTGCAACCTAGATCTCAAGCATGGATTGTCTGTGGGTGGAGAGAATGACAGCCCTAGCAGAAAGATGATTGACAGATGCTGAAGAACCTCTGTGCTTCCAATAAAAGTGTGTTAAAAAAAATTGACTGGGCAAGTGAAATTAATCTCTTACAATTTCTGTGAGTACAACTGCATGTAAGCTAGAGATGCATGTATTTTAATTGTGGCATTTTTGTGTGTCAGTTCAGCCTTTACTTTGCAGCCTGTACGCTCCACATTGGATTACTGTGGGATCCTCCTCGATTTTAAGACCCACATTCTTTCCAGCTGGGTAATGTGCATAGTGATAATGAAAGCAAGTAGCTCACTGCATTGGTATGAGCCAGGTGTAATGTAAACAGGAACTAGGTGAACTTCCCCAAACTGCCAAGACAAATTACTTCTGACTAATCCCAGGTCTCCTTTAATCACAGACTTACAATCATGGGGAATGTATTTCTCTAAAAGCTGCTCCTGCATCCATGGTCCTGGCATCTGGAGACTTGCCAGTAAATAGAAAACCAAATAGCAAAATGTATCACAGTTATCCCAATGGGTGACCCATTAAAATCACTGCCCCTCTACTTACACAGAAACCTTGATAGTAAACAGTTAATCAACACATGATTAAAAACTACAAATCTTTGCCTTGTGCTGAGAAGCTCACTCAGTGTGAAGTCTGGCAAACAAGAAAGCAGCTTTCAAATGGCGGGTGCCCTTTGACTAGTCCTGGAATTGTCAGATGGTTTGGAAGGAGCATGAGTGGGAACTAAGATGGCGCCAGCCAATTACTGGTAATTTGTGACCACGGGAGGATTGCAACTCAGCTCTCCAGAGGTGAAAAGCTAGCCTGTTAAGTCCACGTACCATCTAGCCGTGAGCATGTTCCCAACATGTTGGGGTAGATACAGGGAAGTGCTTGTGTGAATCAGTGACACCCCCAAGCAGAGAGACATGCTTTAACTTTAGCTTCCACCTCCTTTCCTTCTGATCACAACACTAACCCATCCTCATTACTAGTGCCAGCATTTGCAGAATCCCTTGTCTGTAATAAAAGAAGACATAGTGTGCTGTAAAGGGAGGATTACTTATATTTGCATTCTGTAGACTGAACACCCATTGTACTGATAAGTATATTTACTTAGGGTCACTAATCTCAAACATTTAATTAGCACTGCCTCAACAACTCAGAGCTTTAAGGTACAGTCAGACATTCCCCAGCACTGAAACAGAATCATCATTTCTAAAACTCCTAATGGATCAAAATTTAGTTCTAAACTTATATCTCAAGGTGCTTGTTAAAATGGGTACCTGTAGCAGGGGAATAGAAGTAAAAGCAAATTCAATCTTTTAGTTAAATGGTAATATCAAATACCATTATCCTTTGTGCTAGGTCATTGTTAGGTGTTAGTTGTTTCTCTTATTTTTCACAGTGAATCTTCATTATGCTATTCTATTTTCTTAAATTCTCCCTCTAGATATAGATAATTACATATACATGTGTATCTCTAGCATGCTTACTTTAAAAGCAATGCCTTTCTAATGCAACCATCCATGCAGGAGCCATAAATATTTAGCTAAACCAGCCCCTGTTCTCATTTACTAAAGTACAGTTCCTCTTCGCTAAATGCTGTTGCAATTTCCTGGAGGCAGAGCAATACTGTACCCTCGAGCAAACCTTCCACATGTTCTATATTAGGTGGCCCTGTTAAATACCAAATTTCCACCTGTTGCCTAGAAAAAAAAACACTCCCACTTGCCATGGGAAAACAGAGACTGGGCCCCAGTTAATGTTTCTTATAAAAATAGAATTTACATACTGTGTGCAATACATTTTTCTTAATTCCCATGTTTGTTGATTTCTTATGAGTTTCACATTGTACCTGCTGGCACTCACTGTTTGAGTGATGAAAGACTGAGAAGTTTATAAAGGTGTGATAGAGACAGGAGGTGAAAGCCTACCAAAGTCACTAGGAACCTGCAGATCATGCTGTTAAAAAGCCAATATCTTATTTTGCTACTTGCTACAGTATTTCTGTTACAACAGCCCCATGCACATAAGGCCCAAACCTGCTCCCAGGGTCTCAGCCAGCTCTTACTCATACCTGCTCTTACTCTGTAGAATCTTTATCCAGAACATGAGGGACAGTGACATATAACTGTAAAACTGGTAATCAGCACATATAGCAAGGTGTTCAGGCTGCCTACAGATCAGTATTAAATCTCCTATTTAGCTAATACTATCAAATACTGCTGTTACACTGGGAAGCAGTGAAGCTGAAAAAGATTTGGGAGTTGTGGTGGCTAATCAGCTGAACATGAGTGCCTGCTGTGACCAAAATAGCTAATACAGTCCTGGGAATCAGACGGGAATCTTGAGTAGGAGTACAGAAGTTATTTTATCTCTGTGGCCTGGTCTACACTATGCGTTTAAATCGATTTAAACAGCGTTAAATCGATTTAACGCTGCACCCATCCACACTACACTGCTCTTTATATCGATTTAAAGGGCTCTTTAAATCAAATTCTGTACTCCTACAAAACGAGAAGAGTAATGCTAAAATCGATATTACTATATCGGATTAGGGTTAGTGTGGACGCAAATCGACATTATTGGCCTCATTATTTTACAGTAGCTACCCACAGTGCACCGCTCCAGAAATCGATGCTAGCCTCGGACCATGGACGCACACCACCGAATTAATGTGCCTAGTGTGGACGCGCACAATTGACTTTATAATATCTGTTTTATAAAATTGGTTTAAGCTAATTCAAATTTATCCTGTAGTGTAGACGTGGCCTGTGTTTGGCACTGATGTGACCACTGCTGGAATCATGTGTCCAGTTTTGAGACCTACAATTCAAGAAGGATGTTGATAGATTAGAGAGGGTTCGGAGAAGAGCTGTGAGAATGACTGAAGGATTAGAAAACATTCCTTATAGTGATAGACTGAAGGAGCTCAACCTTTTTAGCTTAACAAGGGGAGAATAGATTACAGGTCTGTAAGTATCTACATGGGAACAAATATTTAACAATGGGCTCTTCAGGCTAGTAGAGGAAGGTGTAACATGCTCCAATAGCTGTAAGCTGAAACTTGACAAATTCAAACTGAAAGTAAGGTGTAAAGTTTTTACAGTGATGGCAATTATCCATTGGAATAATGCACTGAGGGTCGTGGTGGATTTTCCATCATTGACCATTTTAAAATAAAGATTAGACTTTTTTTCCTAAAAGATATCCTCTAGGAATTATTTTGGAGAAGTTCTATGGCCTGTGTTATGCAGGAGGTCAGATTAGATGATCACAATGGTTCCTTCTGGCCTTGGAATCTATGAATCCGTTAATCTTAATAAGGAAGATATCAAAATCCTTTTCCTAAATTTGTGTGGGCCCTCATAGGTAGATCTGATTGCAGGATCAGGACTCAGTAGCACACTGTAGAAATTACTCTCAAATCCATAGAATATAGTAGTGTGATAACCTTTCTATAGTTTTTTTTAATTATTCTATAGAATTTCATAGCATTACATTCTATAAAAACCTATGATGTTCTGCTATATTCTATAAGACTTTCCCTAAGGATAAGACATTGCGCAAAGAATAATATTCTGACACTGGAGACCTCCACAAAGGTCAGAAAACCAGGAGACCTGAGTCTCATTTTGTTCTATTTCCCACCAATAAGATTGGTGCTATTGTTTGTTACTGGTGCATTTAAACTTTCTTTGGGGAATATGACTGATGTAGTAAATGGTTCTGTTATTACTAGCACGTCCCATGTCCCCTGCCCCCACAGGGAAAGCACAGTTGTAGATATCGATTTAATTTAAGATTTATCACCAACTCGGAATACAGCAGAATTGCGCTCACCGGGTGATACTCTCAAATCCCAGTTCTCAAGAGTCATCAATTGTAATGGTTTTGGCCTTGGCTACACTTAAGAGTTGCAGCACTGGTGGTGGCTTTACAGCTCTGTAACTCACTCCCCATCCACACTGGCAAGGTACATACAGCGCTGTATCTCCCTGGCTACAGCGCTGCTTGTACTCCACCTCGACAAGAGAAATAAAGAGAATAGCGCTGCAGGGGTGCCAGTGTAAACAGGGAATAATCTTACTACGCTGTATAACTGACCTCCAGAAGCTTCCCATAATGCTTTTAAGTAAAGATTCCTCTGTTTGTTTTGTTGTGAACTCTGGGCTTCGGGACCTGCTTATCAAAAAAACCAAACACAGCTCCTGTTTGCTGTGAATCAGCAGAGGCAGGGAGCTCCCTTTGGAATGCCCACAGCTAGTGTTTGCTTGAAGAGAGGGGGAAGGGACCAGTGGCAGGGAGAGGGGGGGAGGTCCACCGCGGAGCGGCTGCTTATCTGGTCTGTGAGGAAAAACACAAAAAGGGCTATTTGCTTTCAGTGAGTGAGAGAGGGGTGGAGGAGGGGGTCGAAACTTGCAAGGCAGCTGTTGACACAGTGTCGGCTCCAAAAATCCACTCTCTCTCTCCCCCACGCTCCCTGTCGCACTCCACCCCACTCCCCTTTTGAAAAGCATGTTGCAGCCACTTGAACGCTGGGATAGCTGCCCATAATTCAGCGCTCCCAATGCCACTGCAGATGCTGCAAATGTGGCCACAACAGTGCGCTGGTAGCTGTGAGTATGGACAGACTGCAGTGCTTTCCCTACTCAGCTGTACGAAGACAGGTTTAACTCCCAGCGCTGTACAGCTGCAAGTGTAGCCATCCCTTTCTCAGGAAACTTCAAGTACAGTGAAAATGCAACTTCTGTTGAAGGGAAAGGTGGGGTCAGGGGGAAGCTGGTCAGCCTTGAATGGTTGTTTCAGATGCAGTAGCACTGAGCCTAGGAATATTTGCCTTTTGCCTCATTAGCAGAGAACTATTTCCTCTTGGTTCTCTTCAAGTAGCTCAGAGCATTCAGAAATTGCAGTAACATGCATGAGTGTTCAGATTTGTTTTTAAACCAGCTTCTGGGTGCAGTCAATCCCCTTTGTTCTGTTTAGGTTCTCACACCATGTTCATCATGCAGCATCTAGGGGTGAAAGAAATAGGACCTGACTCAGAAAAGCACTTGAGCGCATTCTTTAACTCTAAGCACCCAATGAGCAAACAAAAAGGGGTGTGAGCATGATTGAATTATGGAGCAAGAGAATTTGTGAAAATGTCTCCAAATTTCTCATGCTCTTTGCCTACCTCTGCTTAGCTACCACCTACCCATCCACTCTGCTTCTTCCATAATAATATAATATATATACAGTGATTTTTCTGTTGTGTACGTTTCAAGACGAGATACAGGCACTAACCATGAAATATCAGTATCACCAGGGCTTTTAACATAAAGTATGTTGTCATGTAATGAAACAGCATAACCATGAAGGCTTTTACACCATAATGAGTTCTTTTGTATCACTTCCAACATGTTCAAGGGTTTTTCCAAAAAAACCCCCTGCATATTGTACATTTTTACAGTTCTTGGTATTAGCACCACAGTCACAAAAGTTAACATTAGCATTAACGTGAACATCAAATTTATTACAAATGTACATTCACAATAATTTTTGTTATGCCTCACCTTTGGCTCAATACCACTGTGATTCTGGCTTTTCAGGGTGTAACTTATTAGCTTATTAGCATGATAAACTTTTTCCCTTTCTTCCTGTTCTGGAGGATCAAAATCTGAGCTCTTTTGCTTAACAGAATCCATTGGCTGGCTTTTTGCTAACAGCTACAGACAAGTCTTTCTCCCCTCCCAGTCAGTCAGGTAATTTGCATCAACACAGACACTAGCTCCTTTACTAGTTTTCAAATCCTCAACCTTTACCACTTCCAAGGCTGGATTCTTTCTTAAAGATACCATCCATTTTCACTAGCATGTTAGACTGTTTTTGTTCTTCCCTCACCAACCTCTGCTTCCACATGAAATCAGATGTCAAGTGCACTAAGAAACTACAAGACATATTCAAAATATCTAGAGATGAGAGTTTACCTGCCATCCCCTGTATGCTCGAGAGATTAACTGCACAACTGTCGTCCTGCTCTGCAGATTCAGCTGTCCAGTCATCCCTCTGAACCTGAGATACAGACAGCTTACTCAAAGAATCAACATGGAGACAGTCCTGTCCCAACACCATTGTCTCCCCGAGGAGCTGGTTAAGCTCATAGGGCTATTTAAACTCCCTAATAATTTGTATTCCATCTGAAATCTCCTCAAAGCTATTCACAATGGATTTTTTCAAAGCAAATTCAGTGGGTTAATTTTCATTTGAAAGACTTTGGCCACTAGGCACCAACACACTTTCCTCAGAGACTGTTTACTATCAACAATGGCCCATTAAGAGTCAATGGAAACAATTCCTTCTAACGGACTTTCAAGACTTCATCAAGAAATGCCTTTCCTTCTGCAATATCTTGCACTGCAACAGATTCATTCTGAACTTTATTTATGTCCAGAATTGACCTTGGCACAACAGACAAATCACTTCTGACCCATCAGGAGGGTTTTCACACAACCCCCTTTCAGGTAAACTGCTAGATTTCATAGTCAAAAGATTAGAAGCATTCTTTTCCATGTTACAAGCTTCCGCACTGACAGTGGGTAACATAGTCAAATAACTTCCATGCTTTCCTTGTGCCTTGGCCATGATATTACCCCGATCACACAATGTTGTTATATCTTTACCCAGCAACACACTAGCAATAGGCAAAATAGAAGCACCAGAGTTGCTTGGTCTCTGGGAGGCATTTATGACGTCAACTGCATGCAGCGTAACTACAATATCATCATTCCTAGCAAGCACAAATTCAGGACCACTTTCTTCCTGGGCTTTAGCTGAATCCAAAATCAGCTCTGGGTTACCTGATAAATCTTCAACCGTCATTGACAGGCTTCTTCTGTCTGCTTTACAGAAAGAAAAGAGCTGGAGAAACATTCCCCTTTAGCAGACAAACAGCTTGGGATAGCCTTTCCTTTGTCCCAGCACACATGGCTGTTCACAGACAATTGCCTGGAGACTGGGGTAGCTCCCTTCATAGGCAAGTCATTACCCCAGCAGACACAGGAACATTTCCTTCACTGCCACAATTCTCCACACTGGTAACAGATAAGGTGTAGGGATACTCATGTTTCACTAACTTTTTGTCTTCACAAACTGCTGATTAGACAAAGCCATCAGCTCAGAAGGCTGCCAATGCTCATCTAAACTTTCTTTGCCTTTCCCTCCCTTAACAGATAAACTGCTGGTTTCGACAAATAGTGTGTTACTACACTGAGCTATTTTAAGCACATCACTTTTACCTGGGCCAGGCTGACTCTCCCAAGCTTTGATACTAGACAGACAATTAGGAATTTTTTCCACATATGCACTGCTTCTTTGCACAGATAAACAGCTATCTTCCTCGTACAAACATTTGGAGAATCCCTCCATAGGTAAATCCTTGCCCCTAGTAGACACAGGCTCAGGATTATTTCTTTCCTGTGACTGGTTTATGTCATCAGTTTGACTGAACAAAGTTTTAATATCGTCCCCAATCAAGATCCTCAGGCAATAACTTCCTTACACCAACTATAACTTCATATTTAACACGATTCCATTCAAGATGGATTCTAGCTAAAGACTCACTTGCAGTAAACTCATAGAGGATTACAATATTCACACTCTGATGTGGTAAATAATCTTCCTGTCTGACAAAATCTATTTTAACAAGAGTGATGTTAGAAGCTGTAATTTGCCCTAAATAGCTTTTACCATTGATTTTTACATTTTCTGCACAAGTTATGGAGTTACCTTCACCTGAGCTCACAGTAAAGGCATTTACATAAAAGGTGGCCGTGTTGGGGTAAATTTGGTTACACACAGACAACTGCTTAGAGTCAAACAACATACCAACATTGTTACAAACTGGATAGATTCTATCCCCATCTTTGCTGTTGTGAGGAGCTGGTTTTTCAGGATGATACAGTTCCTCTTGTTCCTTTATTCTCTTGAGGTGGAACTTAAGTCTGTCCACTTTTACCTTAGCTTCTAGTTCCTGGAATCTAGTATATGCCATTTTTTGTTCATATTCAAAACACAGGCATTTTCTTTCAGCAGCTTCTCCTTCCATATCAGCTATTTTTTGCTTTTGTTCATGTTCTAACTGCTGGTTTCTCACTGCAAGCATTTTCGCTGGGTCTGCTTCCCTATTACTGGCAATTAACAGATTTTTCAGTTCCTGCTCTGGAGCCTTTTGCTTAAAATACAACCCTCTCTGTAAACACAATTCTTCCAGGCTTTTTCTGTCAGGATCTTGATCATGGGTCACTCACTATAACTGATTTTTAACACTTAAAGTCTTCAGTATAAAAATTAAATTTTGACAAGTGTGTGATTCTGATCCAAAAACCAAATTAACCTATGGTAATGTGTATCCAAGCATGACTATGCCACTGTGATCGGTGTCCTAACTGGGAGCCCGCTGTGGTCACTCAGTTATAGGGTGAACTGCAAAGAATGGGGCAGACAATCCCCGTAAGGCTGGTGGATATTCCAATACTTAGACTTACCAAGTCATTATAAAACAGTGTCTTTATTACCTTACTGGTTACTCAGGTGTCCAAACAACACAGTTCCCTTAAAATGATCCAGCCTCAGGCCTCCATCCAGGTACCCACATCAAATATGAGGAAAATTTCTGTAAATCTTATTTCCTCATATAAAAAAAAGGGTTCTACCAATCCCAAAAGATCAGACACATTACCTCCCAGGTTAATGAATGTCTCAGATCTTACGGAAATACATGCTAAGGCCAATTCTTATTAACTAAATTAAAAGTTATTTAAAAACAAAAGAGAGAGTATGTTTAAAAGATCAATATACATACAGACATGAGTTCAATTAATTGAAGTGCAGATTCCTAGCAGAGATGGTGAGCTTTGTAGTTGCAAAAAGTTCCTTTAGAATTCAGTTCATAGGCATAGTCCAATGTCCAAATCTCATATTCAGGACATATCAGCAGAAGGGGGACTTCAGTCTTGCAACTCAAACTTCCCCTGATGAAGTGTAAGAGGATCTGAGATGACAGAATCAGGACCCAAGGATCTTTTATACAATTTCATGTCCTCTTTGACAGGTTGGGATTTCCTCAGGGAACGAAAGGTAATTAGGATGATTTTGAAGGAGGTCCATCACGGTACTTAGCTATAGGAATTAATATAAGACCATTTGCTTGTTCCTCCACCATTTACAGTACATTTCAAAGAAAGATGAATACTGAAATATCCTGTGTTTACAATTCATTTAAATGCTAGGATCTTCTTTTGACCTCTGAATTATCAGAATACAGCATAGACAGGGACTGCTGATTACATTGTCGACTCTACTCATACATATGTAAATACACAAAACCACAAACTTTATCTCCCCACCTGTCTTTTGAGGGTTACTTATTTTGCAGAATGTTTAACCCTTTCTAGCCATGTGTCACACAGGTGCACATACATGCATTATTTTTATGAATATTATCTCCCATGCACTTCATATTGTCTTCATCACATGCATGTCAAATGCCTAGCATAATGGGGCTTTGATCCATAATTGGAGTTTTTGGGTGCTAACAAAAGACAGATAATTGAAGATCATTTAAAAACTATTCTGAGACCATTTTAGAACCCTGTCTCTGCAGTGGTCTTAAGCACATATTCTGTTAGCCCATTTTTAAAAAGATCCCTATCCACACTGGACAGTGAAACCATCTTAAACTGGCTGGCCACACCCATGTTCTAAAATGATTATCAAGCAGAGCCATATTACAGAATAATGTCAGCCTTGTTCTTGCACAGTTTCTGCTTTGACAATAGGCTATCTTAAAATACAATTCTAACTAGCATGGCGGTTATCCTAATATGGACAGGATCCTAGTTTTTTAGGTCTTTCAGTGATGATGATGATATGCTTGCATGCTTTTTCCAGGCCAGAGACACTTATAGAACTGGATTCAAAAGAAGTCAGGCTAAATATTCTACCTAATCTTTAGTTAAATGATGTGTTTGTGGAATTTTTCAAGCCTGTTCTTTTTCTTTCTGTCTTTCTGTCTTCTTCTTCTTCTTCTTTTTTTTTTAAGCAACAATTGTACAAAGCAAAGAAGATGCTGCCCCTATAGTCCAGGGGTGGGCAAATCCAACCCACCAGCTGATTTAATCCGGCCCTCGTGTGCTCCATCCCACTGGGGAGTGGGGTCGGGGGCCACTCCATGTACCGCAGCTCCCAGAAGCAGCAGCATGTCCCCCCTCTGGCTCCTACATTTAGGGGCAGCCAGGGGGCACCACGCGCTGACCCATCTGCAGGCACCGCCCCTGCAGCTCCCATTGGCTGGGAAAGCATGCAGAGCCAACTGGCTGCGCCGGAGCCGGAGTGGGGATATGCCGCTGCTTCCAGGAGCTGACTGAGGTAAGCGATGCCCAGAGTCTGCACCTCTGCCCCCACTCCTGTGCACCAACCCCTTGCCCCAGCCCTGATCCCCCTCCCGCCCTTCAAACCCCTCAGTCCCAGCCTGGAGCACCCTCCTGTTCCCCAAGCCCCTCATCCCCAGACCCACCCCAGAACCCCATCCCCAGCCAAATCCCTCACCACCACCACCCTGAGTTCAGCCTCAGCTGATATCATGTAAGTGATGCAGGTTTGAAAGTAAACAAGTTTGTCATCCTGGGTCTTTTTACAGCAGGTCACAGAAGGGATCAGAACACCCCCATACACACACCATGCAGTTCAATTATTATATGACAAGGTGGGGCTTCAGAAATCAGAAAACCAATTATTCACTGTACTGAGAAGTGCAGTGCCTCAGTGAGCCCTACATTTCTAGGAGTCTAAGATTTTTTGAGCCAAAAATAATGCAAATTTGCATAAACAAATACCACATGGTTTACAGTTGTTCTCATCATCCCTTATAGTTTATTGCTCTCAGATTTACAGCTTCGTGAAGAGTATTGCAGGTGTCACTTCATAGGTCATATCCACAAATGTGCTTTCTGAAGCAGAGGCTGCAATATGTTAAATCAGGGGTAGGCAATCTTTCCGAAGTGGTGTGCCGAGTCTTCATTTTTTCACTCTGATTTAAGGTTTCGCGTGCCAGTAATTCATTTTAATGTTTTTAGAAGGTGTCTTTCTATAAGTCTATAATATATGACTAAACTATTGTTGTATGTAAAGTAAATAAGGTTTTTAAAATATTTAAGAAGCTTCATTTAAAATTACATTAAAATGCAGAGCCCCCCCCCCGGACTGGTGGCCAGGACCCGGGCAGTGTGAGTGTTACTGAAAATCAGCTCGCGTGCCGCAGGTTGCCTGCCCCTGTGTTAAATACTGTGTGAAGCAATCCATTGCATGTTCCTATGACAAGACACCACTGAAATCTGCCAACCATTTCTTCCACTGCACCATCAGCTAAGTTTTTAATGAAAGACTAAGGGCTTTCTATACTTAGAACCCTATTGCAGCTCAACTGGGCTGCTGCAGCTACATCACCGTGACACTTCAGTGCAGACACGATTTATATCGACTGGAGGGATTCTCCCACTGGTGTAATTAATCCACCTCCCCAAGAGGCAGCAATTAGGTCAATGGAAGAATTCTTCTGCTGACCTTGCGCTGTCTATGCAGGCACTTTAGTTGGCTTAACTACAGCGTTCAAGTGTAGATTTTTCCCACCCCTTAGCAATATAGTTATGCCGACCACTGGCCCTCTCATTCCAGCACTCCCGGGTGGGAGTGAAATAAACTATACTGGTAATAGCACTGGTATAAGCTGTGTCCACGCTAGTAGTGTTTTCCTATTCTAGTGTCCCACTATTCATAGACCAATTAAGTGTTTTTACTGTAGACATAGCCTAACACTGTCAGCACTGCCAAGTGTTAAAAACTAGGAAACAGGACCATTGAGAAGGCAGTTTAATGAGCTCTCTCCCTTCCCACCGTAAGGGGAGTTTCACTGCTTGGAATTCAAAGCACAAAACACCCAAACCAGCCAGTATGGAAAGTGCAGGTGGGTTTAATCGGCTGTATTTCAAGCAGGTTTTGTGAAAAGTTTAATCTTTAATGACAAATCTTAGAGCAAGGCAGGTTAAGCCAAGATCTTGGGATCTATTCTGGGCCATATATAGCCCTGGGAACCAAAGGCCCAAGTCTCCCCTCATTTGCACAAGTGCCATCAGTGGGGGTTGCACCCGTGTAACAGAGGCAAGAACTGGGTTCCCTGAGGCAGAACATTTGAGGGAGAAAAATGTAAGGAATCCAAGTATGTTCTGGCCAGGTCTGTGTTCTGGTGACCATAACCCACCACTCTTTACAATATAGAAATCAGTTCTTTTCTTTTTCCTACTATGGACAAGCCCTTCCTCTCTGGCAGAGAAAAGCGGGGGTGTGTGAGGGAGGGGGGGAAATATAAAAAAAACAGATTTCCTGTACATATGATTCCAAGTTGTGGTGTCAGGCCGCTGTGGTGTCCGTATGATATAATAAGGCAAGTAATCAAGCAATGAGGTTAAGCATGTACTTCATCACTGATTACAGGATTCAGAATACTGCAGACAGCCCCACCAAAGGCCAAAACCCAGCACATTTTTCACAAGGGAGTAGACTTTTGAAAGCTGCAGTCCAATTCTTAGGAACAGAAGAATTTCCACACCAGTATAGACCTAAGGTCCAGCTAGTCAGCCTTTTTTTTTTGTCTCCAACAGTAGCCATTACTCCATGTTATAGAGGAAGGCAAAAAATACAAACAATTTTTAAAAAAAACCCCACAAATGCATCCAATTATCCATTTTCCTGAGCAGGGATGGGATTTCATCTCTGTAAATGTGACACAGCCCCTGAAAATGCAGCAAGAGAGCAGCAGCACTGTGCAGATGTCTCTTTAACCAGCTGGGTATGCCTTCAATGAAAGAAATCACAGAACCCATGACTCCCCATAGCAAACCACTGGTCCTACTTATCAGGAGTTATGGTTTGTTCTTTAATCTCCCAGGCAGCCCCAGTTCAGTTTGGCAGCTTCCACTGAAATTAGCTCAGCTGTATTACCCTCACAGACACCTACTCACATTCAAAACTTTCTATATGGCTATGGATTTTATTTAAACAAAATGCATGAAAATCCCAGAATCCATGACTCCTGCAACAGCCAGAACAAAATGCAGCCAGAATACTTTGTATTTGCTGTATGTGGCTCTTTCTTGGTGCTTTACAAAGTCCTTTAGTTAAGAGTGTTTAAGTAGGAATTCATGTGGCACTAGTGACAATAAAATTTGTCTCTGGTGTAGCTCCCTTACCTTCAATAGAGTTGCACCAGGGGTTAACGTGATCCGTTGTTTCCCCAATATTTGGAGACAGATGTTTCAGATGTTTGAATTGCTGTTCAGAATAAAAAGATAAGGATGTCACTTTGTGCCTGATGCCCCCCCCCACACACACACACACATTGCCAGGGCTTTATTTGAGTTAAATTTACCCTGCCCCATTGTCTGAAGTGCTTCCCAATAAGGTGCAAGATTGTGGTTGAAAATTACCAAAAAGTCATAACATTTTAAATGTACTTTTTTGTCTTCAAAGGCATTAAATATAACGCTGCAGATAACTGACGGGAAGAGAGCAATTGTGCAATAAAGGGCTGTGTATTATATAATAAACTGACACTAGCATTTGTGCAGCGCAAAATGGATTTGTTTGAAGGAAACAAATTTCACTTTTCAGTCTTCCCTTTTCCCTTTATCATAGTAGAGAGATTTATGTATCTATCTGCTGCTATAGCTCAAAGGGAAAAGCAGATTAGAGTGAGCTATCACATTGCAGAAAATTAGTGTTCTGGATACAATTACTCCAGCAAGCAGGCAAAACCTTGGGAAGTAGTCAAGCCAAGCTTTGCTTCTCACCCAGATGGGATATGTGCCTGTTGAAGCAACACATGTCCATGCCAGTCTGCAACACACTTGGCTATTAATCCTCAGGATTTGACCTCCACACGTTAAACAAATGCCATCCATGACTACAAATATATTTAGGAATGTTTTGCTGTCAGGAACATTTTGGGGATATCATGCTATCTGCTGGCTTTTATGATAATCAAGTCTGATAACAATGAGTGCTACCTATTACTGGACTTCAGTGTCAGGTCAGGTGAATCCTGGAAGCCTGTCCTGCAATGACTGGTAGAAGGAATTGCTTTGTTGTCACGTGGGCTTGCTCTCATTTCCTGAAATGTTGTTAATTTCTTTTTGGAAAAGGCTACAAATGCAGCCTGATATTCTCGCTAGCCATTTGGTTTAAATAAATATCTGTATTGATTTACAGGGCTGCTGGGCCTCACTCCAATTGTTCCTTCATGCTGCCATTAAGAGTACAAAAGGATTCCTGATACAGTGTGCCCTTAACTAAGCCTGTATCTTGTCTGCTGCATTCTAACACGGTCTGTTACGTTCTGCATGTAAAACCCACCAATGAGGGTAAGTCTGTATGGTATGAAAGCTGAAAGTGGATAGTCAGCCTGCTCGTGGCTTGGTTCTTTTCAGCCCAAACCCACATGTTTCCCAATCCCCCAGTGATTTCCAACATATTCTCCTACGGTAGTCTAAGTATGATTCCATCCCTGCTGTTTATTTTTTAAAAGAAAGCCCTTAAAAAATCCCCTACTGTGAAATGCATCTCACAGGAGACTAGAATAAAGCAGAAAATCTCATAAAGCTAAATTAAGGCCCAGATATGAGAGCTTCCCTCAACTAGCATCTCAAACAAGAGCTGAAACCTCCCACCAAGAAGTCTGAGCCTTCCTCATGCCATGACCCCCAAACTTAGCCTCCAACAGCTACGAGGCACCACACAATTTTTCGTATTGGCTTGGAGTGTGCTGCCAGGGAGGTGTCAGGTCCTGCAGTGCTTCAAACATGACATCACAGGAGTTGGCTAAGTGATTTATGGGGCATCCCAGCATATAAGAAGGACCTGGATGAGAGTAAACATGTAAGGTGGCATCAGTCAGAAGACAGGGCTAATAAGAGTCAGACACACAGGAGTTGCTGTAAAGGAGCTAGACTTTATTTTCAGTCCTCAGTCTGAGTCAGGGTAACTAAGGTTAGGAATCAGCAGCTGCTGACTCCAGTGGCCACTGCTACTTCAGAAGACAAGGTAACTTGACTCCAGATAACTGCTGTAGGACAGAAGTGTCGCTCCAGCTGCGGTTCTGAAATGCACCAGATCAGTTTCATGCTTGGCATGTTTGTGTATGAATAAACAGACAATACTATTCAGTCTCACAGAACTATAGTAAAGAGGGATTCATCCCACTGTTCTTTCTGTCTGTTCTGCTGCGCTATTCTTTCTGTTTGTTCTCAGCTTTCCGAAGGCTTGATTGTGATCTCTGGTTTGCAGGTCTGGAGAGTTGACTATCTTGTAAAATCACAGGAAGTGACCTAACACGCTGAGTCACATCCCTAGCTGCAGCTCCCTTTGTGGTTCATCTGTGAGTTGTTTCAGAACTCGATTTTTGCCAAGGAGGGGGTGGAAAATGCTGTAGTCCTTCTTTTTCTTCATTTAGTGCTGAAAAACGGTGGGGTAGGATTCCTCAGTGGTTTGAGCATTGGCCTCCTAAACCCAGGGTTATGAGTTCAATCCTTGAGGGGACCATTTAGGGATCTGGGGCAAAAATCTGTCTGGGGATTGGTCCTGCTTTGAGCAGGGAGTTGAACTAGATGACCTCCTGAGGTCCCTTCCAACCCTGAGATTCTATTCTATGAAAGCTCAAAGTCCCTTAGAGCCACCAAAAGGTGAATGGAAAGAGACCTGTTTGTAAATGTCCAGTTTGCTCAGGGGTAGGGATACCCTATTGTGATGTTTGGTATCACTGTTATTCACCTAGATTATGGGATTGTTTCAGTTAGATCTGTCTTTGGAGAGAGAGCAGAATGTACAGGGAGGGAATTATTTGCCCCATTGATCCGTGCAGTGCAGTGATACAAACCTCCTGCAGTCACTGCTTCAGTGAGGCTCACCACTACCTGGTGCATCCCAGAAAGTGGGTGAGGGATGGTTCAGGGAAGAGCAGCATCTGAGAGATTCAGGGATGTCACATCTTCAAGATAGCCTCAGCTGGCAGGACTCACATGGAACCTTGCAGCTGTCCCCGCTTACAGAACTCACAAGGGAAGAGCATTAAGGGTCCTTCCACCTATCCTCCTTGGGGCTTGCTGACGCCAAAAACATAAATTGCACCTCCTGCATTTGTTTGGGGTTTAAGATCACAGTTCTAAGAGTCTAATAGAGCCTGTTCCTCCTCTCTCATTCTTGAATCTCCTGTCCCTTGAATGGATGCCCAGTGACCCTTAAAAAGAATGCAGTCAAGCAACTCATACCCAAAAAGTTCTGCTTAACTGCTAACAACAGAATAGAGCTACAGTAAGCATGAGAAGAAAGTTTCCATTTTTTAATTTGTGCATGTACACTATAGCATAAGTAACCACATGACATACTGACAAATATAGAATCATAGAAGTATAAAACTGGAAGGGACCTCAATTAGTCATATAGTCCAGTCCCCTGCGCTCAAGGCAGGACTAAGTAATAACTAGAAGACCATTTTTGACAGGCATTTGTCTAACCTGCTCTTAAAAACCTCCATGACAGAGATTGTACAACCTCCCTAGACAAGTGTGCCAGTGCTTAACTATCCTGACAGGAAGTTTTTCCTAATGTTCAACCTAAACTTTCCTTGTTACAATTTAATTCCATTGCTTCTTGTCCTATCCTCTGAGGTTAAGGAGAACAATTTTTCACCCTCATCCTTGTAACAGCCTTTGATGTACTTTTGAAAATTGTTACCATGTCCCTGCTCAGTCTTCTCTTCTCCAGACTAAACAAACCCAATATTTTCAATCTTTCTTTCAATGTTTTCTAACCCTTTAATAATTTTTGTTGCTTTTCTCTGGACTTTCTCCAATTTGTCCACATCTTTCCTGAAGTGTGGCACCCAGAACTGGACACAATACTTCAGTTTGAGTCCTAATCAGTGCAGAGTAAAGTGGAAAAATTACTTCTCATGATATATACATAGATAGAGGTGTCTTGTGCTGACAAATGTATATGTAAACTACTGCCCCTCACTGAGTGCAATTAGCATTGCTCATCTCATCACCTAATATGGCTTCAGCTGAAGACGATCCTCATTCAGCTCACCTGGCAGGGCTTGTACTTTTGGAGCAGAATCATAGGAGCTCAGTTCCTGTAGTTAACATGAAAATCTGAGTATTCACTTTACACAATAATGCTGTCCATGAAGTCCTAACCGTTTATAGAACTGTCCTGATATCACTACGTGGAGTCGATACAAAGACTCGTGTCCGGATATTCCACTGCATCATCATACATTGGTGATGCTGCATTGAACAGCAGCATTACAACAGAGTGAGGTCTGGCCTCTAATTATCACCCAAACTTGACCATCATTATTAAGAATGATGTTTATTATGGTGGTGCCTAGGGACCCGCCAAGAACAGGATCCCTTCTTCTGTGGTTGTCCATGTGCAAGGTCTTATTTTACATTGTACTGAACCCATTTATGCCTTTCTGGCCAGGCTGAAACCATCCACTGTAGGGAGAGGGAGCCCAGAAGCCTTCCTTTCCTTAGGATGTACAAGGACTGGTGTCACTAGTTAGCCCAAAGGGGAGGAGAAGGGGGAGGCAAGGAAGGTGAACAGAGCAGGAGGATCCACATACTCTGTGCACCAGGCAAGAGCGTGCATGCTGCACCATTTAATGGGATGTAACATGAGCTGTGCTTCCCTGCATGTTGGGGTATCCCAGGAGACTCTACCGCTCTCAACAGGTGCCAGTGCTTTAAAAGCACGATAGACTGTGTCGTTGACGCATTGACCAGTATCTTGGGAAGCTAAATAATGATACGTTGTTTCTGTTATTTTTCATAACAAACTTCTGCTGCATCCAACAAAGTCCACCCCTGCAATATGTTTTGCCTTCTCAATCATTCCATAATAGAGCAACCTCCAAAGACAACCCCTCTATTTTGGCTCACAGTTTGAACAGTGGTATCTTTGCTGAAACTCATTATGTAGGTGGGGGGTATTTTTAAAGGGAGGTTTGTTCATTTACCTGAACTTTGTATGAGACGGAAGCAAGATGTGGTATTTTAAAAAAATCCCAAACCAACAACTTCAGAGGCAGATCAGATCTGAATTGTGATATCCCCAAAGTTTTGGGACTACTTAGATCCAGGATTTTTCAATTCTTCAAGGAAAAATCATTGCAGGGATAATAGGGATGATTTCTAATTGTATGCACAAATTAAAAAGGCCTATAATCCTCAAATCAAGAGGTGAAAACATACTTGGATAGCTAAAGAATCCCACCGGTGTCCCAAAGGAATGGTGTGATCATTGCCAAAAATGAAAGGATCCTTTTTAAATATCCTGACAGTGGTGAACTTGTACATTAACATAAATATCTCAGGGACCAAATAAGGTGTTTTTTGCTGCTACTCTTGTTACTACTGTCTTGCTGTGGTTGAGATTGAGAGAAATTTAATCAATGGGTAATTAATCAAGCAGTTTACTTTGCAGTCCTCCTAAGAGAAGGGTTGAACTTTTTAGCTTCAATCAATCAGAATTAAATTAGACCTTAAATCAGAGCAATTTTAATTAGATGCATAGAATGTCCAAATCCCTCCTTCCCACTTGGAATATTATGTTTAACGTAGGCAGGAAGAGGAAAGCATGGACGTACTGAGTGTGAAACAATCTTCTGCACTTTGTGTTCTAGGTAATCTGTCACATTTCGAAGACTGAAAAATAAAAACAAGCCCAAAGAGGTAGTTGGCAATGGCTACCTGGAAAGGGAAGAACATGTAAGTGCTAGCGCTTATAACTTGTTAGACATGTTTTATTTTTTTATTAACTGAATTAATGTTATTTCTGCTTCCATACCCTCTGTTAAAATTTGGGAATTTTACAATGTTAAAAAGAGTTGGGAGTTTTGGGGGTTTTTTTGGTCGATGGAAATTATTTGTCAAATGGAAAAGGAAGTGTTGTCTCCTGATAAAAGCTTACTGGGACTGCAAACCCCTTGGGTTCTCTTCATTACTCTGCCACTGAACCACTGTGTCCACGTTTCATCAGCCAGTCCAAGCAGTTCTGAAACATGGGAGGGCCAGGTGCCCAACTCAGGATCTCAATTTGCAGATGCACCTCTGGTGCAGGGCCATCCTTAGCCGTATGCAAAGTATGCAGCTGCGTAGGGCGCCAGGAAACTTGGGGTACCAAATTTCCTGGTGCCCTGCACAGCTGTATGCTGCGCCAGCCTATGCCCCACCTCTTCCCCAGGCCGCCCACCCCTGCCAAGTCCCAGCCCTGCCTCTTCCCACTACTGCTCCGCCCCAGCCTCACCCCCACTCCACCTCTTCCCCAAAGCCCTTGCCCTGCTCCACCCCACCCCGCCTCTTCCTGCCCCTACTCCACCCCAGCCCCACCTCTTCCCATCCCTGAGGACTGCAGCAGGGCTGGGCCTGCACTACTGGTGATGGGAAGTGAAGGGATCCGACCCCAGCCGTGCCACCGATGAGTGCTGGGAGGTGGTTCCCCCCTGCCTCCCAAGCCACACACACAAACACCTCGCGGAGGCCTGGGGCCAGCCCCCCTCACTCTCTAATGCGGGGGGCTGCGTAGAGCCCCAGAATAGCTAGAGACGGCCCTGCTCTGGTGGTTGGGAGTCCTCTCTCTTCCCCATAGGCCTTACCTTGATGCGTGACCAGAAAAGTTTAAGGGACGCAGGACATGGACCATAACAGCACAAAGTGTATGAAAAACAGTGCTGGGGAGATGCTGTGGGGTACATAGCACTTCCCTTGTTTAGTGCTTTTTTGATCACATCTTTTCAATGTGCTCTGTTGGCTGGGGGTGGAGCCATAGAAAAATAATGGCTGGGGTGCTCTGTTAAACAGGAGGTTGCTGCCTCTGCCAGAGCCTAGATAAAGGGGAGATTCCTTTGAGGCCTCAAGCTCGAGGGATAATATCACCCAGATAATATCACATGAGCCCACTCCCCTGTGTGGGGTAGATATGGGGGAGTCTGCCTGCCTGTACTGCACTGTGGAGACTCCAGAAAGGTGCAGAGAGGAAGCCAGCCAAGCAAAAGAGAAAAGGAGAAGATTTACATCATGGATGTGACACATTAATCTTGCTGCCTGACTTCATGTCCTGTATGCTTATGGAAATATCTCAATATGGATAATATTGTATCTCACTGAAAATAAAAATGCAATCTGGAAATGTTCCAGGAATTGACCAAGCTGCAAGAAGTTCAGCAGCTCCCTTCTCTGTCTTTTCAAAAGTTACAGTTATTTGAGATTTGCCCTAGGAACTAGGGATTGGATCAAGCCACACAATTCTGGTCCATGTCCATATTTTGAATACCACAAATTCTGGTGGTGATTCAGGCTGCTGTTAAGACGGGAGACATTGACAAGCGTCAGATCTTGATTCAGAGTATGAACACCTGCAAATGTTCAGGGGGCATTGGATCTGTGTGTTCCTTTTCTCAGGCCCCATTGTGTTCAGAGCCACCATTTTTTATCTAAATTGCTTGGGCTGAATTCCATCAAATTAGGGTTCAAAAATGACCTGGTTTTCAAAGGTTCTGAGCCCTCCTCATTCCCTTTGTCTTAAATGGGATTTCTCAGCCCTTCTAGAAATCAGGCCACTTTGATTTATTATTATTATTTATTTGTGTTTTTGTTGTAAGGTGCAGAAGCCACAGGTATGGACCAAGACCCTATGGTGCTAGGGGCTGTACAAGGGCAGAATATAGGTGCCTAAATATGGATTTAGAAGCCTAATGTTTTAGAATCCTTGGTTTGAAAAAATTGGCTTTTATCCATTGATTGTGTAAATTAAGCCCTCTTCTTTTTTGCATACCTGTCTAACGTCAAATAGCAGATCTCATGAGAAAAATTATCAATGACCTCTGTGTACCTGTGGTAAACATATCTGAAGTGGATTTGTTGTTTATCAGGTCTATCTAAGATGTATCCCTTAGAAGAGTAAGGTCACATAGGAAGCTGATTGACACTTCTGACTCTTGACTGGGCATTACTGGAACAAGCTGAGGTCACTCTAGAGTGTGTGTTTTGATCCTGTATTCCCTTAGGTTGGCGCTGAGTGAAGGGGATTAAGGGATTGTCTTTAGCACTGTGTGTGAGAGGTTCATTGTCGGGTATAGCCATGAAAAGAATCTCTGTCATTCCTGTTGCCTGGTGTGGAAAATTCATAGGCTCTCTGCATCAACTGCTTTGATTTCCAGATAGTCATAAAGTCAGAAGGAGCCTCAGATGAAATGTATCTTTCCCATCTGGCTGCAAGATCTCTCTGAGAGCTGCTGTTTTACAGCATTGATTGCAGATATGTAATTCACAGAGATGTGCATGCAAGTTTAATATTTATTTTTTTTTTTTCCTACCACTTACTTTTTAGATAATATGAATTTTATTTGTTAAGTGTTTTGCCCCAGAGGTCCTTTCTCTGCATTCTTCTTGCATATGTGAAAACTCACACAAAGCCTTCTAGACAACAATATTTGGAGAAAGGAGAAGGTTGCCTGCAAAGCTGCAAAAGCTGGAATAATCATTCGGAGCGAATACTAACCTGGAGCACAAGGCCTCCAGCACGTGTTGTATTTTACCTCAGGGAAGAAATTGGTCAAGTCTGGAAAGCCACTCCTTTGGAGAGGGAGGTTAGGGCCTGGTCTAAGACATAGCAGACCTAGATTCAAATCCCTGCCCTGCTACACACTTCCTTAGCATCTCTAAGTGGATGACAGTTTCTCTTAGTTCTTCATCTGTAAAATGGGTATAATAGCAGGTCCCTACCCTGCAGGAGTGTTGTGAGGAAAAATACAGTAAAGATTGCTCAGATACTATGGTAATAGGGGGCATATAAGTACCTAAAATAGATAGATTTGCCTTTGTGTAGTCTTTTTTTTTGAGAGAGGTTAGGAAATACAGCCTTCCCTGTATGCTTTATCTTCAGATACAAATGTTCAGTACCTGTTTCCAGCAAGTTCTGAGAGACCTTTCGATTTGAGGGGCTATATCACTCTTCAGACTTGATTACTGTGCCTGGCAGTCCTCTTGTATTAATTTAGGTGGAATAAATGGGCCAAAATTGTTACCATAACTCAGTCACTGTCTAACATTAAGCAGTGTTAGCCAGGGTCCAGGGTTTGGTATATGGAGACCATAACTTACTTAGTACCATGGAAAACACACTATTAAAAATACGTTTAACCTTTTGTTGAAAATAAAGAAAAAGAAGGCAAAACAGTTAAAGCATTTGAAATGTACAGTATGAAGTGTGGCTATCATTTTAACATCATCCCTTTAGCTGGAGAGAGTTTTTAGAAGGAACTCCCCTCTCCCCACCGTTGGTTGACAGTTTCTTTGGTCGCATAGAAGATGGTAATAACTGTCCTTCTGGGGAAAAGAGAAAGAAGTTAGTTGAGATGGGCTGGAACTGTTGCTGCTGCTGCTGTTAAAGTCCAATCCTGTTTCATCCCAGGTGATGTTTGAGATCCAGCTGGAGCCGGTAGAGGTGGCAGTATCATCTGGATCCCAATCTCTGGCCCAGTCTGGTTAGGACATCTCTCAGGATCAGGATAATGAAGGCCTGGAGTCCCAGGAGATGGTGGGGGTGGCAGCCATGATGGTAAAGCTCTATCCCAGGGGTAGGCAACCTAAGGTAACGCATGCCGAAGGCGGCACGTGAGCTGATTTTCAGTGGCACACACACTGCCCGGGTCCTGACCGCTGGTCTGGGGGTCTCTGCATTTTAATTTAATTTTAAATGAAGCTTCTTAAACATTTTCAAAACCTTATTTACTTTACATACAATAATAGTTTAGTTATATATTTTAGACTTATAGAAAGAGCCCTTCTAAAAACGTATTACTGGCATGTGAAACCTTAAGTCGGAGTGAATAAACGAAGACTTGGCACAGCACTTCTGAAAGGTTGCCGACCCCTGCTCTATCCAATAGTCAAATTTTCTCCCCAAAGCCTCTTTCTTTAAGGACTCACAAAGGGAGTGGTGGGCAACATAGCCCATCCTCCTCATAATTTTTTTCACCAGTTAGGCCTAGTTTCTGATTAGTTTTGTCCTAGTTTTTGGTTTACTGATTTTTGGTTCCACTTTTCTTGTTTATCAGGCATGATCTTAAAACAGGCCTTGAATTATATTAATAGGCCTTTTTGTTTGGACTAATGTAGTCTATCTCCATTTCATACCTTTTCTTATAACATTTGTTGTTACAGGTTATTGTGACATTTTAAAAACTTTCATTTACTTTTTACAGTTGAGTTCACAGGGTAAATTTGTAGGCCCAGTTATGACAACAGATACAAATGTTTATTGCCTGTTTCCTGCATATTCTGAGCTACCCTCCATTTGGGGGGGCTATATTGATACTCAGATTTGATTACTGTGCATGGCAGGTCTGATAACTTCTTGTAATGAGTTTTGATTAGTATTGTTTTAATAAAATAAAAGACCCTTCTGTTGCCAAGTCCTTCAAGAAGGAATGTTTAAACCTTTCCCAGTTTGAATATTAAGTAAACGTTAACCATAACTTCCTGAACAGGAGCCATTTTACTTAATCTGCTCATAACCAACTTTTAAAAAGTAAGATCAACTTTTTGTTTATTTTCTCAGCAGTGTGGAAGAAGGGAATTCTCAGTGTGACTGCCTCTGAGTACAGGCTCTTGTTGTGGTTCCTTTGATATTGCCTAGTGGGTTCACTTCTAGCAACTCACTTCTCTCTCTCTCTTAGATTATCAACTGTTTGACTCCAAGGCTATGTCTACACTGCACTTTTGTCATTAAAACTTTTGTTGGTCAAGTGCGGGGGAAAAAAACCCCGACCCACAAAAATTTTAATGACAAAAAATGCTAGTGTGGACAGTGTAGCTTCTCCTGCTGACAAAGCTACTGCCCCTCGCTGGGGGTGGTTTTGGGGGCTGGCAAAGTGTGGCTACGGCTGTAGCTGCACAGCTGTGCCACTGAAAGGTACGCATAGCCTAAGTGTCGCTCTAAGTCCCTATGTCTCAAACCATATGTATTTTGATAGCTGGGTTCTAACTTTTAATGCAGTTCCCATGGCTGCTATTTTAAACAACAATATCTTATATTTTATGCAGGAACTTTTATCCCTGAGGATCTCTAAGTACTTTCAGATGCCAGGCAAAATCTTTCTGATCCATAGTGCACTACGTTCAGGGCCGGCTCTACAGTTTTCGCCGCCCCAAGCAGCACGCCAAATTGCCGCCTCCAGACAGTGGGGGCAGTTCGTGTGCCCTTGGGGCGACACGCACATTTCCGCTGTGGCAATTTGGCGACAGCTTCTATGTTTAGCTGAAGCCGCTGCAGAGAGCTAAACATAGAAGCTGCTGCCAAATTGCCGCCGCTGCGGAAACCCGCGTGCCGCCCTAAGGGCGCAAGGACTGTCCCCGCTGTCTGCGGCAGCAATTTGGCACGCTGCTTGGGGGCAAAACAACAGAGACTGCTGCCCCTTGCAGATTGCCACCCCAAGCACCAGCTTGGAATGCTGGTGCCTGGAGCCGGCCCTGACTATGTCGCAGATCTCCACTGTGTTTTCTTTCTATCTATCTTGACTATTACCTGCCCCAGCAAACTGTCATGTCATGGGCAGTGTAGACTTTGAGACTGGGGGACTGTCTTTACTTACCATGTGGCATATCTATGGGTCTCTATATAACAATATTGAACATTCCAAACTCATTTTTCATGCTGAAAGTTTTCTACATTCAGTGGTTATGGTAGCACTTGGATACAACAATGATCATCCTAGAAATACCTAAGAGAGAAATGGGCAACCAAGAGCAGAATCTTGACCTACAAAAACTTTGAAAACGATGATGAAATGAATGTTCTTGTTAGCCCTTTAGCACGTTGTGGCATCACAATTCCACTTCTGTATTGCCGATGGTGTTGATTACTAGAGGTTATTTGTTTGGCAACAAATCCCACTGATGCTTGAAGAATCTAATTGTATCACTTGGTACCATCCCTACTGCAGATCAAAGGAAACATTTGTAAATTTGAAAGACAAATTCAGCTGCACTATCCCAGCTCTCAGATGCTGGTAATCACTCTCCTCCCTCCATTGTTAGTCATTTTACAGAACTGGTTTGTCCCGGTAGGAACTCATCATGAGATAATCTAATTGTGGATAATCTCATTTGCAAGACAGTCTTTCTCTGGGGATAATCTTATTAAAGTCTCAAGGATTTATCACCTTGAATCTCTACTATAACTGGATCCTAGTTCTGTTACTATCTTTCCTATAATTGCTGATTGTATCAGTTTGTTGTTTGGACATCTCAAGTTATCATCCATCTATGCAGCCTTCCCAGGAGAGAAAACTGTGTGAAGATCTATTTATTTAAAGACTTAATTATATTATTTGTTCTGATTCTTTCTAGAATACCCTGAATGTGTGTGTGACAGGAACAGTGGCTCTAAGGAGTTATATAAAAGGGATAGAAGTTGCTATTTTAAAATAAGCCTATGGATCTGTGTTAGAGTTTTATGCTGCTGCCTGTCATCATAGTATCTGCACACCCTGCAGGTAACATAGATTAGCCACAGCAAAGCTTCCAGCAGACTTCATGGAGTCTCTCTGACTCCTCCCACTTTTCATAATAAAGTTCTATTCTTAATTGTTCTATTTAGGTAATCAGAAACAGACAGATATTTACTATTGAAAGTCATTGTTCAACGAAGAAAGTAAATCACTGGCACTTGAAGGGACTATTATCCAGAGGTGGTGAGTCTGTATTGATTTTTTGTGTTGGTTTGTTTGTTTTAACTTTACATAGAGAATGTTCTGGATACAGATTGATCATTTTGTGCTCTCTCTTCACCCTTTCTCCCCACCTAGCTTGAAATGGGAATTGTGATCCAGTCAATACATGATGTAATGATAGGCTCAGCTTAGCTTCTGCCGGTGAACAATTAATGTATGGAGCCCTTGTTTAAAAGCCAGTGTACAGCATCTCAAAAAGATGGACATCAAGCAGGAATACGCCTCCATAATACAAGAATGTGTCTTCCACTAAGCAGCTGCTTTGTAATTTCTAATGCACAAGTGGCAGAGTACTGCAATCCTTACTACTGTGAGTTGTCCCATGGACTTAAGGACTACTTGCATGTGCTATTTTAGCTAGGATCAGGCCCTAGAACAATGTGGAGCAATAGATCCCCTTGCATCTCATGGGGACTGAGGGCAACACTCCACAGAGTGACCTTCTCCACCCCCTGCCCTTTTATTATTGTAACAGTGGCAACAGTGTAATCTAGTGCTAAGTATCTATTGACTGACTGGACCTGGCAAATGCTGGTGGCAGAGTAATGAGCCAGGCATGACTTGATTAATTAGATAGGGCAGGGGACTTCTGGAAATATCTCACAATCTAATTTTGCTGGGGGAGATAGGGAACTACATTAACATATGTACATACATAGGTGTGCGTGTGGGGGGGGGGGGACTTTTTAAAGGAAACCACCAGCTCACAAATATGCAGTAGGAGCAGGTGGCACCACAATGGGACTCCAAAGGAAAAAATGTAAAGACACCCAGTAAAAATAACCTTTAAAAAAGTAATAACTTGGAAACCAAGGGGGTTGATTTTCCCCTTTATTAATAAAATTTCTTTCACGCCTACCTAAGAGAAGAGATTTTTTTCAGCGAGAGTCTTTGGCCTCTTACACCTGCCTTTACAACATTATTAAAAGGTTTTAGCAGAAGTGTCCTGACCAAACAGGCCCCATTCCCTTTTGTAGATCAGTGCAATATAACCCTCTTCCGCATACCAGCAATTGCATTTCTAGTTCACTTACAGCTCCAGTGTGATTTAGTTTGTTTCCTAGGCCTTGCACACACTAAGCTTTACAGCTAAAAATAATTCTCACAATTCTACCGTCAGTGGTGCCAATGGTGGGAGCGCTAGCGTAGCTCGGACTGACTTGGCTGCCAGCATTTTTACCATTGTGTTGTCCAAATTACTCAGATCAGGGGCTTTGTACACTCTAGCACTCCTCTATAGCTACTAGTGGTAAAGGACTATCAGTAATAGCAGTGGGTGCAAAATTGAAGGGAGACGAGGAGGAGCTGAAAAGGTGGAGTTGATATTGGGGGAGGGAAGTAGAAATTCTTGGCCAAAAATAAAACAAAATACCCTAATGTGACAATGACATAGCTTACCTATTGATCAGCACCTAGTTGGGATGGTTCAGGTTCCAAGTACTTGGGACTTGGCTACAAAGGGAGCGGTACTTATTTAACTTGATGTGATTTTTAGGCCAGGCCTACACTAAAAAGGTTGGTCAGCTATGCCAGGCAGGGGTGTGAAAAATCCACACCCCTAAGTGACGTAGTTAAGCCAACCTAACTCCCTATGTAGACAGCACTGGATCAATGGAAGAATTCTTTCATCAGTCTAGCTACTACCTGTGTAGACAAGGTCGTAAACTGCCTGGAATCAAGATGCTGCAGGAGGTGGTGATGGTGATTCAATGAGTGACATTCTTCCCTCTGTTAATAGAGAACAAACTGCCTTAGCTTGTTGTATGGGGGCACTGGGATGTTACTGGGGCTCTTGGATATGGCATAAAACTGAAATCCCAGCCACTTGTCTTTAAAGGTTCCATGACAATATGGGCAAGAGCAGGTACATTAACCCTGGTTTTCTGGCTAGGTTCCAGTGTGAGAATATGTATTCTGCCTTCCTACATTTCTCCTGCAGTTTTGATTGGACATTGTGTTCTTTACCTGCTGAATTCAACTATATAGTGTTGTTGCGCCCTATTAAATAGTTGCTGTGTGTCGTACACCAATGCAAGTGAAGTGAATTCTTAAGGACTGGCTTGAGTTCATAAGGAGAATGTTGGTGACAATCTCAAGAGAGAATTTTTATTAGAGAATTTGTGTGGAAACTGCATCCCAAAGCCCATCACAAACATCTTAAGAACAGGTTAGTCTTGTAAGAACAGGTTAGACAAACATCACTCAGGGATGATATAGGTAAACTTAATTGTGCCTCAGCAGTGGGGAAGCTGGGGGTTGACTAGACGACCTCTCCAGGTTCCTACATTTCTATTATTCTATTATCTTGATGTAGAAAAGGGAGAGAAGATGTTATCAGTTGAGATTTGATACATGAGGGATGGTTAATAGAGGAGAGAGCTACAGGGAGGCTATTCCCAATGGCTGGCACTGCCAAAGGGGCTCTAATACTTCCAACCATCCCAAAGGCTCTGAGAGTCTTTGGTCACCTCCGCTTCCCCAGCAATGCTCATCAGGAGTTTCTCCTAAGAAAGCTTTCCACCTTGTATGAACTTTTCCTCCCTTGCCCAACAGAGCTCTTCCTGCTAACACTTCTGCCAGGGATCATGCTTTTTGACACACAATGTTGCTTTTAGATCTCTCATTGCAATTTCCAACCTTCCGTGATTATAGTTGATTACAGAGATCAGGGCTGCATTGTCCTAGGTGCTATATAAAAACATAGAGACAGTTCCTGCCCCTAAGAGCCTACAACCTAGATGGACAAGACAGCAGTGGTGCTGGTTATTGTTGGGGTGCTGAATGCGGAAACCGTAGGTTTGCGTTGTTGTTATTGCTTCAAGCCAGGGGGTGCAGGAGCACCCCCAGCATCCCTAGTTCCAGCACCTACATAAGGCAGACAAAAGGTGAGAGGAGAAACAGATGTCAGGGAGGTGAAATGACTTACCTAAGGTCACCAGCATGCCCCTGGCACAGCCAGAAGAATCCTGGTCTCCTGTTCCCATTCCAGTGCCATATCCACTGGAACATGAGAGTCTATCAAGCATGAGAGCTGGGTGGGAAATGCTTTCTCTGTCCCATTCATAGTTTTGAGAGTTACACATTTTTTCCAATCTCAAATTGGGACAAAAAAGTTGAAATCTTGAAAACATTCACAACTTAGAAAACGAAAATGTTTTTCCTTTAGGCCAATTGAAACATTTTGTTTCAATTTCAACCTTTTTTTTTTTTTTGTTTAACCTTTTTTTAGTCTGATTAAATTTTAAAAAAGAGGTCATTTTGAACAAGAACACTGGACTCTTTTGTTCTGACAACATTAAAATGAAACATGTCAACAACTTTTTTGAATTGGGGAAATTCCTTGAATCCAACCCCATTTCAGGAACAGTTTTGGTTTTGATGATTTGGCGATTTTTGATGAAAAAATTATTCCCAAACAGTTCTATAAAGTGTATCATTTCGGTGCGCAGCACAGGCTTGTTTCCTACCCTCTGTTAAGACTGAGATTTTCAAAGCTGTTTAAGGGGTATTTTTTAAGCCAATTCCATTGGTTTGTGACAACACTTCTGAAAAGATCCTAGGGTCCTTCATTACCATACCAGGGCCACCCAGAGGGGGGTCAAGTGGGGCAATTTTCTCCAGGCCCTGGGCCCGCAGGGACCCCGCGAGCCCTGGCCTGGTGGTGGTCCGGGTCTTCAGCGGCATTTCGCAGGCAGGGAGCCCTTCAGTGCTGCCGAAGATGTGGAGCGACTGAAGAGCCCCCCGCAGCCGAAATGCCGGACTGCTGCTGGGTGAGTACAAGTGCCGCAGCTCCCCTGCTTTGCCCCAGGCCCTCTGAATCCTTTGGGTAGCCCTGTATCGTACTGCACTAAATAATGACCAGCGTAAGGGACGCTCCTGACTCTGGGTCAAGTCTTACTTACCTCACCCATGCAAGGCCCAGATTCTCAGAACAGGAGAGTGGGGTTGAGGTGTTCTGGGAGTGAGTTACGACTCTGATTCTCATGGGACATTTGCACTGGCCCAGCCCATTGACATCAGTTAAAGCAGCTTAGAAGCTACTCTAAGTTACCCCAACAGGCTGTGGTCTGCATGAGACCACTTTCTAGTTGAGAATTGGTGTACTACAGGTGCCTTCCCCTGATTCCTGTCCCCTATGACTGTGTGTACAGAGATATTTGGTGTAGAATCAGGCTATGGCACTTTACTCCTTCTCTAAGAACTCCCCTACGCTAGGAAGGTGAATTCTCAGTTGGCCAGTTAGGGCAAGAACAGGAGGAGAGAATCTGGGACAGTAGGGTTACCTGGGATAATAAGGCAAGCGTGATTCATCCCTAGTCCCTATTGATCCGGGGGGTGGTTCCCTTTCATAGGACTGCAGAAGGAGTTAGTTGAATTATTTAGGTGGTGGATTTTTAATGTGCTTCCCCCACAAAAAAAAAGTTGAGCATTTTCATGTGTTCGTGCAGCAGGGGAGGGATGCCAGCCTGAGATTCAAACAGGAAGGGAACAGTTCACAAAGTTCAAGGCTGCCACAACCAAGTATCTTGCTACTGGAGATAAACCAATCTTCTAGAACTGGAAGGGACTTGAAAGGTCATCGAGTCCAGCCTCCTACCTTCTCTAGCAGGACCAAGTACTGATTTTTTGCCCCAGATCCCTAAGTGGCCTCCTCAAGGATTGAACTCACAACCCTTAAGCAGTTTCTTTCCTTTCTCTTTCATTTAGAAAAAGAACGCTATAAAGCCCCCAAACATTTAAGTCAATACACTTTGGGGTGGAGTGGAGAAGGAAGAGGGGAACTCCAGTTCCTAAAGCCTGCTTTTAAGTATCAAATGAATTTTGAGACAATATATGAACATTCAGCACTTGTGGTCAGTTTCCCCTGCCCAGAAAGCCAGTGGTTTCTGCAGACATTCCATAAACACAGGAAGCTTTGACTGTGTCTGTAACAGATAGGGAACTTTCAAAGCAAAATGCCCACATGTGAAGGCAAATGCTAAACACAGGAAATGTCATACCAGCTGAGAGCACTGATTTGTCTAGTCCAGGATTCTGGCTCTGATAGTGAGTTCCAGAAGTTTTATTGGAAGGTATATGAAAATCTGTAGAGTGCAATTCTGGAATAACTTGTCCATAAGTTAGGTTTCTTCCTCCTGCCTGACTTATACCTTGAGGCATGAGAGTTTATATTCTGCTTGTTTAAAAAAAATATCCTACCTAATGTTGCAATGGATATTCTCATTATTTGCATAAAGATTCAATCCAATTTAGAATCCTACTAATGCCTTGGCCTGAATGATACCTGGTGGCAATCAGTTCTGCAGGTTAACTGTGTTGTGTAAAAGCATTTCTTTTGATGAGTTTTAAATTTGCTATATTGCACTTTCACTGTGATGTCTCATTTTCCTTGTCATATGAGAGAAGGTAATTAGAAATCTCTGATTTACCTTCTCTATGCTGTTCATTATATACCTTAACTATATCAAGGGGCAGCTCCAGGCACCAGCACTCCAAACGCGTGCTTGGGGCGGCAAGCCACTGGGGGCGCTCTGCCAGTCGCCGCAAGGGCAGCAGGCAGGCTGCCTTCGGCATCTTGCCTGTGGAGGGTCCTCTGGTGCCTGCGGGAGGTCTGCTGAAGCCGCAGGACCAGCGGACCCTCCGCAGGCAAGACGCCAAAGGCAGCCTGCCTGCCATGCTTGGGGCAGCAAAATGCCTAGAGCCGCCCCTGACTATATCCCCTCTTACTAGTATCCTTTCTAATATGAACAGTTCCAATCTTCTCTCCACTCTCGTCTTTCCATTCCTCTAATCATTTCCATCCCCCATCTTTGAACCTCCTCTAATTCTGCACTTCGATATGGGCTGACAAGAACTGAACACGCTGGTCCAGGTGAGGACATACTTTTGGTTTTATAATGATACTATAATATTTTCAGTATTTTCTCTCCCATCTAAAGATTTTTCTCTTTTGTCAAGGTGGGAGGGATAGCTCAGTGGTTTGAGCATTGGCCTGCTAAACCTGGAGTTGTGAGTTCAATTCTTGAAGGGGGGCTACTTAGAGATCTGGGACAAAAATCAGTTTGGTCCTGCTAGTGGGGGCTGGACTCAATGACCTTTCAAGGTCCCTTCCAGTTCTAGAAGATAGGTATATCTCTTATTATTATAATATACTTCTTCACATTGAGCAGACATTTTAATTGAGCTGCCCCCAATGAACCCAGATCATTTTGCTGAATGGTTACAGTTAATTTTTTAGAACTTTTTAAATGTTTCGTTAAAATAATGTTGCACCATTTTGTTTTGTTTCAATAATGTCAAAACATTTCATTTCAATGGCTACATTATATTAAACATATATGTGTATTCAAATTAATATTTCAATATAACAGCCAAAATGAAATGACACACAGCATTTTATTTTATCAAAACAAAACGTTTTAACTTGTTTCTATCAAAATTTTCATAAAAATTGACACATTCTCACAAAACATTTAGATTTCAAATAAAGTGCATTTTCCTACAGAAAATTCTACTGTCAAAATTTTTTGTGCCAGCTCTAAATGTTACCTGTATGTTACTTAGACAAGTCAGAAGTAGGCTATATTATTGTGTTCTTTAAAAATAACTGCAATAAGATATTTAAGGTGTCAAGAAATTGAGTTTCTAAACCAGGGGTTCTCAAACTTCATTGCACTGCAACCCCCTTCTGACAACAAAAATTACTTCATGACCCCGCAAGGGGGGATGAAACCTGAGCCACCCAGGTTGGGGGGAGAGAGGCAAAAGCTGGGTCTGTAACCTGAGCCCTGCCACCCAAGGCTCAAACTTCGGCCCTAGGCAGTGGGGCTCAGGCTTCAGCTTTGGCCCTGGGCCCCAGCAAGTCTAATGCCAGCCCTGGCGACCCCATCAAATGGATCATGACCCACTTTGGGGTCCTGACCTACAGTTTGAGAACTGCTGCTCTAAACCTTGCTTCATTGTGACATTTGACTAGAATATGCGGATAGAATAAATCATCCATTATTACTGTTTTTTAGACTAACTTGCATCTTTGATCTCATCTACACCATGCACTTAATGGTAGTGTAAAACAAATAAAGGAATATCTTGTTTTACCATACAGTAGATTTACACTGGAACACAATGGTTAAATTACATATCAGTGCTGCAGATTATGGATTTCCAAAATAGCCCCTAGCAATGTGTACCAAATCCTAATGCAAAACCACTTGGAAATGGCAACACTTTTTTTTCCTTTCTTTCTTTTTTTTTTTTTTAAGAAAGAAAGTCTGTAAAACTTTCCACAGCTACCCTAATGTCATCTGTTCCTACCAGCTAACATTTGGTTTTAACACTGTAAAATTTCAACATCCCCAGATCTTTTAATGTGTAACTGTTGTTGTTAGCAATATACTTCACCCATGTGCAGTGTTTGTCTTAATGAGAATTGTAGCCAACATTTCCAAATATGAAAGCCTAAAGTTAAGTCCTAACTGGGAGCTTTTCAGAGGCATAAATAGCAGTGAAGTACCTACTGCCTCCCACAGATTGTGTCAACACTGGAGCCCGGGGTGTCATTTCCAGCTCAGGTAGCTATACCTGCACTAGCTCTAATTGAACTACTGTGCTAAAAATAGAAGTAGCAAAGAGTCCTGTGGCACCTGATAGACTAACAGACGTTTTGGAGCATGAGCTTTCGTGGGTGAATGCATCTGATGAAGTGGGTATTCACCCATGAAAGCTCATGCTCCAAAACATCTGTTAGTCTATCAGGTGCCACAGGACTCTTTGCTGCTTTTACGATCCAGACTAACAGCGGTTGCCCCTCTGAAAAATAGAAGTGTAGCCGCAGCAGACCACACAATGACTATGCTGTCCGCTATGATCCTGTTGAAATTGCTGGATACATTGTCAAATAGAAATGAGGTGCTCCGCTGGCTTTTGGTGCCTTGAATCTCCCCCTAGATCAGACTGAGGCTTGCAAGCTGCAAGTGACTCTTGTCAATGTATCTCCTGCAGCTCTACGCAGCACCTGGTTATTAAAGCACTGTGTGTTTAATTATCAACCATCTAAAGCCCTGGTCTCACTACGATTTAAGGTCAAATTTAGCAGCGTTACCATCGATTTTAACCCTGCATCAGTCCACACGACAAGCTTTTTCGACAAATTTAAAGGGTTGTTAAATCAATTTCTTTTACCTCCCTACCATCAACGAGGGGATTAGCACTGGAAATCGCCTTGCTGGGGGTGAATTGAGGATCGTGTTGGATCCAATTACACGGTATTTGGCCTCTAGGAGCTATCCCAGAGTGCTCCAGTTGTGACCGCTCTGAACAGTGCTCTCAATCTCAGATGCATCAATGGCCATGGTAGACAGGAAAAGTCCCTGCAAACTTTTGAATTTCAATTTCCTATTGGCCAGCGTTGTGAGCTGATCAGTTCCTAGTGACCTACGCAGAGCGTATCTATGTCACCAGGTGACCGTAAGGAGTCCCAGAATCACAAAAGAGCCCCAGCATGGTCCAAACAGGAGGTACTGGAACTGATCGCTGTGTGGGAAGATTAATCCGTGATAGCTGAACTCTGTTCCAGTAAACAAAATGCCAAAATATTTGAAAAAGTCTCCAAGGGCATGAAAGACAGAGGCTATAATAGGGACTCACAGTGCCACGTCAAAATTAAAGAGCTCAGGCAAGTCTACCAAAAAAACAGAAACACAAACGACCACTCTGGGTCACAGCCCCAAACATGCCGCTTCTATGATGAGCTGCATGCCATTCTGGGGGTGCAGCCTCCAGTACCCCAACTCTGTGCTTTGACTCCATCAATGGAGTAGGATGTAACATGGAAGCGGGTTTTGGGGACAAGGAAGATGATGATGAGTAAGTTGAAGATAGCTCACAGCAAGGAAGTGGAGAAACTGGTTTCCCCAACAGCCAGGATCTGTTTCTCACCATGGACCTGGAGCCAGTAACTCCCGGACCCTGTAGGCGGAGAAGGGACTTCTGGTGAGTGTACCTTTGTAAATATTAGACATGGTTTAAAAGCAAGCATGTTTAATGATTAATTTGCCTTGGCATTTGCAGCCCGTACAGCTACTGGAAAAGTCTGTTAACGTGCCTGGGGATGGAGCGGAAATTCTCCAGGGACATCTCCATAAAGCTCTCCTGGATGTACTCCCAAAGCCTTTGCAAAAGGTTTCTGGGGAGGGCAGCCTTATTCCGTCCTCCACGGTAGAACATTTTATCATGCCAGGCCAGTAGCACGCAGTTGGGAATCATTGCCAAACAAAGCATTGCAGCAAATAGTCCCGGTGTTTGCTGGCATTCAAACAACATCCATTCTTTATTTCTCTGCGTTATCCTCAGGAGAGTGATATTATTCATGGTCACCTGGTTGAAATAGGGTGGTTTTATTAAGCAGACATTCAGAGGTGCCCGTTCCTGGTAGGCTGTTTGCCTGTGGCTGAACAGAAATGTTCCCCGCTCTTAGCCACGTGGTGGGCGGAGAGCTGAAGCCATCAAAATATGATCTTGTAATGAAAGCACATGTGCTATGTAATGTTAACAGCAAGGTTTACTGTGAAAGAGTGTATCCATTGTTCTATAAAATGTCTTTTTAGCTACCATTCTCCCTTTTTTTTCCTCCATCAGCTGCATACGTTTCTCCTTCCCAGAGGCTAGTGAAGATTAGAACAACTGTCACACAGAATGGCCACCTCAGGGATTGAACTCAAAACCCTGGGTTTAGCAGGCCGTTGATTTCACAGAGGGATGCTATAATAGTCAATGAAACAATGAATTCACACTACTGTGGCTCTCTTGGGTAGTGCTGATCACTAATTTGGCTCTGAACCCCTGACATCTGGGTATCAGGGCTGCCCAGAGGGCGGGGCAAGTGGGGCAATTTGCCCCAGGCCCCGGGCTTCATAGGGGCCCCCACGAGAGTTTTTCAGGGTCCTTGGAGAAGGGTCCTTCACTCACTCTGGGGGCTCCGGAAAACTCTTGCTGGGCCAGGGCCCCCGGAGCTTCTTCCATTCCAGGTCTTCGGCAGCAATTCGGTGGCACAGGGTCCTTCCGAGGGACCCCCCCACCACCGAATTGCCGCCGAAGACCCGGCACTTTGGCAGAGGGTCTCGCTTTGGCGGTAATGTGGTGGCAGGGGGGCCCCACCGCAGGTCTTCAGGGCACTTTGGCGGCAGGTCCCGGAGTGGAAGGACCCACCGCAGCCGAATTACTGCCAAAGCGGGGGCCCCTCGCCACTGAAGACTCTAGGTCCCCTGAATCCTCTGGGTTGCACTGGTGGGTATCACTGCCCTAGATACATATTTAGGCACTAAAGTGGCCTAATTTTAGAGGTTCTGAGCATCTGCAAGTTAGTAAGAGCTGTGGACACTCAGTACCTCAAAGTAGCTCACTTATTTAGATTCTTAAGTATGGATTTAGTGCGTAGGCACCCACCAGAGAAAGTTTTGGCCTGTGTTGTCCTTTATTACAGTGACTGCCTTTGGTGCTACAGCCCAGAAGTGATATTTGAAGCCTCATGCAAGACTAAATGAATGTGTTGGGTTGTTTGTTTTTAATTTCAGCATGGTAGTTAGGTTAATGTGATTAAGTCACAGACTTCAGAAAACTTGTGTGTTAGTATATGTGCGTATAAGGATTACAGCTGTCCACGTTTCTATTCTGGTTTTAGGGGGGCAGTTAGTAACTCAGCCACAAAAAATTTTGCTTCGGACTGAAACTGGGCATAAAAAAGACACAGCTCAGGAATGAATTTTGTTTACAAATTTGAATTTAATCTATTTGGCCATTTTAAGTGGGAGAAAACAATGTGTCTCTAAAGGGTCTGATGTGTGCGGAGCTATTCAGAATGGGATTATCAAAAGCACCCGACTGACTGAAAAGCACATGTCCCTTTGACTTTCAGTTGCATTTGCACTCTTAGGTCCCTTGGAGTGCTTTTGAAAATCCTTCCTTTATTGAATATTCCACTTCAGCAATGAGTCTTCTCTCTGCCTAGGTCCAATCCAAATGAAATCATCCTGATAGGAGCCTGAAAGTTCCCTACCTCCCTTAGTCATCCTTGATCTCCTCTAGCTGGCATATTGTAGTGCTCTTTCCCTCACTTTCTGAGTGGGTGAGTGGCCTCCTATAAAGCCAGTGCCATCTTGAATCAACCAGGAGGAGATGATTCTTGTCACCCTCCTCTTTCTTTCTGGACCCTAACCATAGCTGTCAAAGTGCCAATACCCTCCTAGCCTGGAGAGGAAAAACTTAGCTCCAAAGCATCTGATTCAAGATAGTCAGACAACTTTAATAGAGAGAATGAGTTTTGCTCCTGTTTCCCAATAAAGAAAACACTGAATTGCAGGAAAAGGATCCTCAGGAAATGCATCACCCTGAGTCTGAATTGAAGATTCATAGATTCCAAGGCCAGAAGGGATCATTATGATCTTCTAGTCCAGAGGTCGGCAACCTTTCAGAAGTGGTGTGCCAAGTCTTCATTTATTCACTCTAATTTAAGGTTTCGCTTGCCAGTAATACATTTGAATGTTTTTAGAAGGTCTCTTTCTATAAGTCTATATTATATAACTAAACTATTGTTGTATGTAAAGTAAACAAGGTTTTCAAAATGCTTAAGAAGCTTGATTTAAAATTAAATTAAAATGCTGAGCCCCTTCGGACT
>NC_133777.1:52187658-52189332 GCF_003597395.2 Chelonoidis abingdonii | reverse complement strand
GGAGGTGAAGACGTGTGAGCTTCTTGCCCTGAACAAGTCTGCTCCAAGGGAGAGGAGGCTCCCCAAAGTCCTGACTGGCTTAGTGGGGAGCAGTTCCAGAGCATCGCCCGGGGTCTCCGTGACAGGGGGTTGGGGGGAGTGGTTCAGGGCAGAGGGCTAGGGGCATAGCGGGTGTAGGGCAGAAGGCTGAGTGTGGGAGGTTCAGGGGTCAGGGCAGAGGGATGGGGACTGTGGGGGTGCAGGACAGAGGGCTGAGTGGGGGGAGGGTTCAGGGATCAGAGCAGAGGACAGTGGGGGTGTAGGGCAGAAGGCACGGTGTTTGGGGAGGTTCAGGGGTCAGAGCAAAGGACATTGGAAGTGTGGGGGGTGCAGGGCTGGGTGTGTGGGGGGTCAGGGAAGACAGCAGTGGGGGTATGGGGGGTTCAGGGGTCAGGGCAGAGGGCTGGGTTGTGTGGGAGTTCAGGGGTCAGGGAAGAGGGCTGTGGGGTGTGGGGGTGCAGGGCAGAAGGCTGGGTGTGTGTTGGGGTGGGGGGGTTCAGGGAAGAGGGCCTGGGTGTGTAGGGGGTGCATGGCAGAAGCCTGAGTGTGTGTGGAGGGGGTCAAGGCAGAGGGATGGGGCTGTGGAGGTGCAGGACAGAGGGCTGGGTGTGTGTTGGGGTGTGGGGGCTCAAGGCAGAGGGCTGGGGGGTGTAGGGTGTGCAGGGCAGAAGGCTGGGTGTGAGGGGGAGTTCAAGGGTCAGGGCAGAAGGCTGAGTGTGTGTTGGGGGGGTCAGGGCAGAGGGCTGGGGTGCTTGGCTCGTAGGGGTGCTCCCAGCCCCTTGCCATGAGCGGCTCATGGCAGGGGGCTGGAAGGGATATGCCCTGGTCCACCCCATTCCCCAAGGCCCTGTCACTACATCTTCTCTGTCTCCTCTACAGAGCTGTATGCATGTTGCTGCTCTTCCCTCTCCCCCTCGCTAGGGCCATCAGCTGATTGGTGCAGGGAAGGAGAGGGGGAGGGGCAGGAAACCACCACGCTGGGGGAAGAAGTGGGGGAGGGGGAAAGCTTGGCTGCCACAGGACCAAGCTTCTGCCTCCTGCCCCCGCAGGGGAGAGCAGTGAGTGAGGGGGCTGAGTGGGGCTGGGAGCCAGGACCGTGGCAGCGTGCCACTCAAAATCGGCTTGCGTGCCATGTTTGGCACGCATGCCATAGGTTGCCGACTCCTTTTCTAATCTAACAGACCTTAGAACTTCCCCAAAGTAATTTCTAGAGATGATCTTTTAGAAAAGTATCCAACCTTGATTTAAAAATTATCAGTGATGGAGAATCCATCATGAGCATTGGTAAATTGTTCCAATGGTTAACTACCCTCACTGTCAAAAATGTATGCATTTTTTCCAGTCTGAATTAGTCTAGCTTCAGCTTGTGTAACACAGACAGATGCAGGTTTTCGGTGGGTAGGATCAAACATGAGCCCTCTGGAGCTTAGTGCATAAGCCTCTACCGCATGAACCTAGGAAACTACAGACCAGTTAGTTTAACTTCTGTGCCAGGGAAGATAATGGAGCAATAATTAAAGAAATCATCTGCAAACACTTGGAAGGTGGTAAGGTGATAGGGAATAGCCAGCATGGATTTGTAAAGAACAAATCGTGTCAAACCAATCTGATAGCTTTCTTTGATAGGATAACGAG
>NC_133777.1:52052935-52186698 GCF_003597395.2 Chelonoidis abingdonii | reverse complement strand
CTAACTGTCAGGGTAGTTAAACACTGGAATAAATTGCCTAGGGAGGTTGTGGAATCTCCATCTCTGGAGATATTTAAGAGTAGGTTAGATAAATGTCTATCAGGGATGGTCTAGACAGTATTTGGTTCTGCCATGAGGGCAGGAGACTGGACTTGATGACCTCTCGAGGTCCCTTCCAGTCCTAGAGTCTATGAATCTATGAATAAACTAAAAGCCAAGGCCCTGTTAGCAAAGGCTGTACAGCAGAGTCATTTTATCTCTCTCTCCCTAAGTGGTCTCAGTGCCACTAGATGGGACAGAACACCACACCCAGGAGGTGTGTGAGTTACACTTGCAGCCACTAAACTGTGTTATACAGTGCCCTGGAAGTTTACCGGCTGGGACAGTCCTGTAGTGGGAAAAGGGTGGATTTGATGACCTGCTGAGTTCTTTTTCCATCTTTGTCTCCAGTGTTTAGCTTATGTTCAGAAATAGGCAGTGAAGGTTCCACATGGCGTTTTAGGATTGAATAACTCTGTAAACACAGAGATTTGTGTTAGGGCAAATAAAAATGTGCCTCAATGTAACAAAGAGAGCAGCATTCTGAATCTTGTGCTTTGTTTTAAAAATTGTCTATGAACTTTGCCTTAAAGGGCCTTACAATCTATTGGACAAGAGAAACAAAGGGTGGGACAGCAGAAGTATCATCCCTATTTCACATATGGGAACTGAGGCCAAGAGAGAGGTTACTTTGTCTAAAATCCCACAGGAAGTCCATAGCAGAGCTGAGAATTGAAACTAGACCTCCTGCATCCCAGTCTAGTGTCTTAACCATAGGACAGACTTTCCAGTATATTACCTTCATTAACTTTGTCCATGTAGCACTCCTTATGGCCAGAATCTACATGCGGGACTGATCAAGAGCCTTGAGGTCATTCGCAGACCTGGATTTCCTTGTTGGTGGCACAGAGTACTGCTACTGAGACCGGCCTCAAGCTGGTTTATATTCATTTTCTAAAGCAAGGCTCTGCTGGTTATCAGTCCATGACCAGGCTGAGTTGCTTTGTCCTCTGCCAACTATCTAAAAGGATTTCACCCTTTCTGAATATCAAAAGGATAAGTATGATGCTAACAACCAGTCACTCTGAAGCCATTTCATAATTTTTACCCTGTCAGGATGGCATTGCCATCACAGATTCAGCTATGTCTACATTGCAATCCCAGGGTGCGATTGCAGCTCCTGTAGCTTTAATTTGGCTAGCTCAGGTACCAGTAGCAGTGAAGCCACTTCAGCATGGGACCTAGGGTGACCAGATGTCCTGATTTTATAGGAATGGTCCTGATATTTGGGGCTTTTTCTTATATAGTCGCCAATTACCACCCACCCTATCCTGATTTTTCACATTTGCTATCTGGTCACCCTAACAGGAACACTTTTTCTAGTGTGGGTGCTGCACCCCTCCTTACACCTGTCTGCATCCCTCCTGCCCCCAAGAACTGGTCCCAGGAGCAGGGACTTGGCTCCAGGGGGAGGGATGCGGACAGGGGTACGCAGGCTGAGGCTGGGGCTGCAGCTGGGAGCAGTCATGAAGCTCCAGGCACAGGCCAGCAGCCAGGAGCTGAGCTTGGGCACGTAGCTGGCAGCTGGGACCCCAGGCTCGGGGCCAGGAGCAGAGCCCTGGGTAAAATCTGTGGATGCTGCAGCACCCCCATACCCCTTGTTCCCATTATGTGGGTGGCTAGCCCATGCTGCCGTAGCTTTACTGGTACCCAAGCTGGCTACATTAAAGTTTGCACAGGTATTTCTACAAGACCTGCAATCACAGCCTCTGATTGCAGTATAGACACACCCTCTGCCTCTGCAGGTCACACAGCTGGGCATTTTCTCCTCCTGAGGCTCTTCACGACATGGTTAGGGAAATGCCAATAGTAACAATGTGATGCAATCTTCAACTCAAAACGATGGATCCTTGTTCTATAGAATATCAGAACTCAATAAAACTATATTTTATTTCTATTTTTAAAAGGTTGCTTTAAAGCCCCAAAGAGCTTGATCAGGAAACAGAACTATTTCTCTGATTGATTGATTGATTGATTGATTGATAGCACAATGCCCTTGTGCCCCAGGACACATGCAGTGTCAGCAAATTATATTTATAGATGGGTTACAAAGCCCCATGTGTTAGAAACACTAATAGAAAAAACCTAGGTTAAAATGGCATTTGTTCAGCCTTGCCTGTGAGTAGACAAATAGGGCTAACTTTTTAAAACAGGTAAATCTTCATGTGTACTCATGGTTGCGTAACCTTAGACCAGTGATTCTGTATTGTAGAAGCATGGTGAGTGCCAGAGCTACTTAAGGCACTGAGGTCACAGCAGTCAAATTGACATACTGGATAGGTCAAAGGAGAAATGGCTACTATCTAGGCAGGTTTTCAAAGAGGACAATTCTTGATTGAGATACTTGAGTGAAGTTTAATGTTGCTCTAAGAGTGATAGAACTTGAGCACTGTTCTTGTCTAAATTCCTTTCAAGGAGGAGAAGGGATATTGTTTAAGAGAATATATTTGCTGTCAATTTTTTGTCAAAAGGTATAGAGAACTGAGGGGGAAATGTAAGACTTTTTCATTTCCTCTTGTGGGCAGGTACACGCACAGTACAAAGCATGTGTGGAACCCAATGATTTAAACTCTTTTCAGTGCTCCTTGTACAGAATATATGCCGTCCAAGTTGGATCTATGAGAATAACCACCGACTGACTTAAGTATATTTTTACTAACTGAATTATTAGCTTCATAAGAAATGAGCCATCATTAGGGATTTTTTTGCATCCCTAAAGCAGTACAACACTCTTTTTCTCTGTTTAAAAACAGCTTTAGGGAAGTGGGCATATTTAACTCATTTCACTGCTCATGGTCAGAGGGCATTGGCTATACAGTTCTCCATGGGATTATAGAGACAATTACTTAGGTTACTTAATAACCCTTCAGTTTCTAAAGACTTTTTAAAAACCTGACTTCCTTTCATCATGTCAATAGTTTGCTGACCTTTAATATTTTTCTCCTCTGGGATAATAATGCTACCAGAGTTTGGCCAGCTTTGCTCTGTGGGTGCATATGGATTTCTCCTCCTGATTTTCATGGACCAGCACATTGTTGTTCTTGTTTGTTTTTAATAGTGCACACTACATGCTAGGAACTTTCCACACACTAAGGAAGGATAGTGCCTGCTCTGAGTTGTTTGCAACTGAGGGTCAGAGCAGTAAACAGAGGTCAGGGAAGGAAAACAACAGGCAAGTTATATGCACATCCAGATGGTTCATTGAAAGCAGCATGGAAGTCTTTAGAGAGACTTAATGTTACACAGGTTCAAGATTCTGAAGAGGGCTGCTTAAATTCCTTCAGAATGTTTTCTCACTAGATTATTTTCATTTACACACAAACTCGTCTTAAAAACAAAGAGGCTACTAAATTGTGAGTCTAAACTAAATTGACAGTGTCCTTTAAATCAACGATACCACTCTTCACATAATGATCAACAGTAATATTTATGAAAAATCTCTTTTTTAGTAGATTCAGTTTAGGACATTTTTTGAAACAAGTTATAAGTTTTTAATGCACTAGCTATGCTGTAGCTATAACTGGGGGATGAGCTTAGAATGTTCTTAAGATTTCTTTTCACTTTGTTCAAATTTTTTTTTTTACTCAAATAGACTTGTAGCGTCAGTTTGCATCAGCATTTTCTGTTGCTGTTCTTGACACTTCACCCAATGGGATGCTCTTAATGTCAAGAGGGGGAAAAACTGCTGTCCTCCTGGAAATATGGAATGAAACAGCTGAAAAACTATGTTCCATATCTTGCCAACAGCTGGACTATCTAATAACAAACTTTGACAATGTAAGCAAAGGAGAGCATAACACATGAAGAACTGTGCTTAGATGTTGTTGACAGATAATAGAATGGACTTCACTTAAGATAAATTTGAGTTAATTCCCCATACTAATGCCTCCCCTCTCCTCCCCCGGCAATTAGACTAGTCTCAAAATAATGTGCCTTCCTATAAACCAACTCTTTTTGGTTTGGTTATTGATTTAATCTCTTATGAAAAGTCACATTTTCCAGATCAAGTTCCATTCCCCTGCTTAGCTCTCTAATGATTTTCAGTACTTTTCCTCCTTCTCACAACTTCCCAGACTAATAGATTTCACTTGGCAAAACATATACTAACTTAACATGGCCATAGGGCAAAAAAGATTTGTTAGGCATTGTCCTGGTGAGCCCATCTGAAATGAAGCAGATTTGCACTTAAACTCTGCTTTCTCTTATGTCTTCCTCTAGTTCTTATGCCTAGAATTAGTTTTAACATATGATTCTGGGGACATTTTGTTGCAATTAAAAGGACAATATTTAGAATTTCTATAAAGCAGTGATTCCCAAACTGGGGTTCGCGAAATGTTACAGGAGGTTCTCTGGAAAAAATTCCGTAATGGCGGACAGAGCTGTCCCAGGCAGCATGGAGCCAGCACCCCGGAATCCCTAGACTTCCAAGAGCTAAGCAGATCAAACCAAGCATATCTATCACACTGAGGAGATTTAAACTTCAAGACTCCTTATAAGAAACGGAAAGGAAGGTGAATATATTTTGCTGTTTTTAAAATTAAATAGGCAGCTAGTATTGTTTTTAAAATTATTATGAAGAACAAGTTTAAGCTTTTTTGTAACATGTGTTGTTTGCCTGGACTGCTCAAGACCTAAATGCTTGTGTAGGGGGAACTCTTTTGAGTGAGATCTTGGAAAAGTGAGATCTTGGAAGAGTGTTGCCATTTTCATAATGTAATAAAAATATTGTAATGATAAATAATAATAAATAGTGTGTAATAAGCATGTCATATAAACAAAATTTTATATTTCCAAGATCACTGCTTTTATTATTTGTATTCAGGTACAGGAGAAAATCCCTGGAATTATTCATTTTTAAGAGGGGGTTCGCGAGACTTGACGTGCTAGTGAAAGGGGTTGACAGGCTGTTAAAGTTTGGGAACCACTGCTATAAAACGTTAAGTTAAATCATGTGCTTACAGTTAGCTGAGGTGCTGTGCTGAATCATAGGCCTAGAATTTTAGGTACCATCATACTCTAATATCTTGAGTAAATATAACCCCAATGAAGTAACTGATCAAGTACCATCATACTCTAATATCTTGAGTAAATATAACCCCAATGAAGTAACTGATCAAGTTATTTCATGTTGACTCCTATTTCCAATGCTTTTTAGTAATGTTTTATGTTGACATTTGTAAATTAAATTTCCCCCAGTAATTAATCTTAAAAGACATTGCACAGACTGCTAGAAATTATTTTCATGTATTCAAGTTGACACTTGTAATAGATTACTTTAATAATATTTATGTCATATATATAGTTCATTGCATCTGCGAATGTCAATTTTTACTATACCTCTGTAATTGCCCCAATATATAGATATAGAAACTGAAGCAGAGAGGTGAAGTGACTTGTCAAACATACCACAGTCAGTGGCCAAGCCTGGGTTGGAACATAGGTGTTCCTTGTTCCCAGTCCTAGGTCAGAGCCATAGACTGTGCTGCCTTTCTAATGGTTATAACATTATCCACCAAAGCAGCAAAGAGTCCTGTGGCACCTTATAGACTAACAGATGTACTGGAGCATGAGTTTTCATGGGTGAATACCCACTTCGTCGGATGCATGTCTTGAATTCACCCATGGAAGCTCATGCTCCAATATGTCTGTTAGTCTACAAGGTGCAACAGGACTCTTTCCTGCTCTTACAGATCCAGCCTAACACAGCTACCTCTCTGATACTTATTATCCATTCATTTCTACTTGTCTCTGCAACATGTTTGATGACATTTGATTTTTAATACTGGAAGTGGTATTAATTATTTAATCCCAAGTCAGCAAAACACTTAAACTTGTCCTTAATTTAAAGCCAACATTTAATGTTAAGCACAGGATTAAGTGCTTTGATGGATCGAGACTTCATTATATAGGAATAAATTACTTTACATTTTTTAAATTGCTGGTTTTTTCCAAGCATTTTCTCAGACTCCCTGAGAATCTAAAATGGTTTTAGTTCTTGCTTTCACTTTTTCCAACATCATAGTTGTTAGGCAATGAAATTGTACTAGGAAATCAAATTTAAAATAAGTCACACAGAGTTCAGAAGGAAAGTGAAACTGCTATAAACAGTTGATTCTTACCTTGGGAGACCTACATTAACATGTACTATGAATTATGCAGGCTCAGGCAAAGGGTGAACAGACACTGTGGCTTTGAATTCTAAATATAGTCCTTTTAATTACAACAAAAATGTGCCCACCATCATGTCTGAGACCAGACTTTCCTCTTATGACTTGTTAAAATATGTTCTGAGGCAGGAATTGTCATCTTGAAAGTTTAGTTAGTGTTTAGCACACTGAGTGCTGTCAGAAACGTACAATGATTAAATAGAAATGGTTTACCTATTACAGGTCGGATTTGAGAATGCCAGACTGATTTCTGCGTAACAATGTGAGTTAGATTTTTTGCCAATACATGAATGCTGACGCCAAATTTTACAGAATAGTAGTATAGGACCTGAAGGCATCGGTGTTGTGGGGTATTGATGAAAAGGTTTGATTTGCCTGCACATTTCATCTATACTTTAAATGGAAAAATAAAGAGTCCATTGAGTGAATTCAGTAATGAGTGAACTGAACAGAGCTAAAATTTACAAAAGCAACTGGGGCACTTAGGAACTTAAATCCCATTGACTTTCAATGGAATAATTCTGATCAATTAGGGTTTTTTGAAAAATTTGGCCCAGAGCTCCAGCTTCAAGATGAAGCTAGCTGTGGAGAACACTGTAGAACTTGGAGATTCACTGGGCAGTTGAATAGGGTGACCATACGTCCCGTTTTGGCTGAGACAGTAATTTTTTTAAGTCCTGTCCCAGCTGTCCTGACTTTTTTTTTTTCTTTTGCAAAAGTGGGCATTTGTCAAAAAAGTGGGGTGCAGAAGAACGTGTGTGGGGGCTGGCATCAACGTTCACCCCCATGTGTGCGGGGGGTGAGGGGAGGAGGCAGGGCTCCGGTGAGCAGCGACACCAGTCCTAGCCTTTGGGAAATATGGTCACCCTACATACTATGCACATCACTGCTCACTCGAGCCCTGCCTGCCCCCGTGCAAGGAGGAGGGCTTGGGCGAGTGGCTCAGGCCAGCCCCACGTAGTGGGGCTCAGGTGAGCCCCGCCTGGGGTCCTGTTTTCCCTTTGGGGAGTATGGTCACCTTACAGTTGAACCGAACCACACATTGCTGTGTCATCGTAAGTGGAATTAGAAGCCATGCGACCTAGATTAGAAATAATCCTTCTTTCTCAGAAATGGTTAAAGAGCAATTGTGTTCAATAGAAAAAAACTTCCCCAAAGAGACCATTGGGGTACTTGGTCTCTTGTAAACCTCACTGCTGGTTCCACTGGAGAAATGTACAGTTGTTTCCTTGTAAAATGTTAATTTCATCTAAAATGTTAATTTCAGTGATGAACCTTCAAGAGTCACTCTGTCAGAGGGCTATAGTAAAAGTCCAATTGTTTACTAAGCTTACTGTCCCTATGGACCAATGAATGTTAAAATAGCCTCTAATGAAACCTTAGCTTCTGGCTGGCTCCTGGGCTGTTATCCAGCTGTAACAGCTATGCCACTTCAGCGCCAGTTTTCAATTCTACTTGATTAACAATTCACGCAGACCATGGGATTGTTGGGATGGATATTCAACATGCTGACACATACGGAGGATTAGCTCTTCAACTGCTTTCATTGTTGGCACCTGGAAGCTGCTATTTTGATACCCATTGTTACTACATCAGTGATCAGATGAGAAACGCGTGACATGCGACACTAGAAGTGTTTAAAACAACGATCCACTACTCAAGACTATGTCTCTGCTGCAGTGGCAGTGTGAGACTGAAGTTCATAAACATAGCCAAGCTGGCTTTAATCTACCTAACTCAGATCCCAGGAACAGTGAAGCTGTGGCAGCCCATGCTTCAGCACAGCTTGGACAAGCTCACCCAGAACCCTGGGAAATTACGGGTCTAGGCAGTGCCCAAGCTTGTGCTGCTGCAGCTTCGCAGTTCTAGGACTCTCTAGCTAGTTAGATTAAAGATAGCTCAGGTGTGTCTACACCAGCTGCATCCCTAGCCTGGGATTTCAGTGTAGCCACACCCTCAGAAATATTGATATGGAAACTTGAAGTATACAGACCACTTCCCGTTTAGAATGAAAAACAGAAATATCTTAAGAACTCTGTTTTGCTGTAAACTATCAATACCATGAGGACTGTTTGAAACTGCAAAATGCACATTAAAATGCATCAAACTTAATATAAGAATGTCTTCATGAAAAGCCTGCAAGGATCGCAGCCTCTGGTCTAACCCAGGAGCTGGAGTAGCAGGTACAGAATGGCTGTCCTGCCCCATACCCACAGATTGGGGTAGATTCCATTTCTCTAACCCCCCTATATACTTTCTCCAAACAAAGCCTTTCATTGGCATCAGGCAGGGCCACCCGGAGAATTCAGGAGGCCTGGGGTCTTCAGCAGCGGGGGCCCCCTGCCGCTGAATTGTCACCAAAGACCTGGCACTTTGGCGATGGGTCCTGGAATGAAGGACCCCTCGCCACCGAATTGCCACCAAAGACCTGGAGCAGAAGAAGCTCCGGGGGCCCAGACCCCACGAGAGTTTTCCAGGGCCCCCGGAGCGAGTGAAGGACCCTGCTCCAGAGGCCCCAAAAAACTCTCGTGGGGGCCCCTGCAGGGACTGGGGCAAATTGCCCCACTTGCCCCCCCCCCCCGGGCAGCCCTGGCATCAGGCACAGATGGCTGGGACGAATTTAACCCACAGAGAAGTATTTTTTTTTTAATCCAAAGAACAATTTCACACTAAAGGGAATTTTCCAATAATTAGTGTTAAAATCCACATGTTGGATGTGATGATTTAGATCTGTCTTATGCTGGTGTAAATCAGAAGTAACTTCCCTGAAGTCTATGAAACTAGACCTTGTGTAAAACAAATTTAAGTTAGAAGAGAATCAGGCCAGGGAGACAACTTGGTCTTTCTATTAATTCATTCTAAGCAGGTCCCACTCTAGTGCAGGGACAAAATTAGGTGTTACAAATTTAAATTTTCACAAAGCTATTCAGAGCCCGTGTATCCTTATGACTCTTCTATGGCAAACAGTGGCTTTAGTCCAATGAGAACAAGATGTAAGCTCTGTAACTAGAAAACTATTAACAGCTAAGAAATTAATAAAAGGATTCAGAGATACAAACAAAAAAGTATCAAAGAAGAAATGCATGGACAATTTAAAATGGCTGTTTTTCCAGTGGACTGAAGTTATAACATTGGCTAATGCTGATTCTCGTTTGTCATTCTTAAATAATAGGTCAAGTAACCAACTCAAAGATCTTGATAATGTAGGTTGTATGTCTGAAATAAAGGAGAGAAGGAAAAAGCAAGTTATGGTAGAGTTATGGTAGAGTTATGATTATTGCACTGTACCTAGTCTATGTGCTATTTCCTGACCCAAGACTAAACACTTTCACAGTTTCTTTGCTTCAGTAGCAGTTTTCATGCTGTGCCAATATAAATCTTCTATTGCAGTGGATAAAATAGTATCGGTTCAGCTGCATGGACAGAGGATGAACTGACATTTGTAAAAGAGGATTGTTTATATTAAAGCTGAATGTCTTTCTTTACTTTATTTCCTTACCGGCCAAAAATTCAGAACAGAGTATGACACATCCTGCTGTTGGTTATAACACAGACCTTTCCATTATTTTCATTGGAAAAACTATGTACAGACGCTCCTGTAAGACATGACCTATAGAGTAAGAACACAAATATATAGGGAAACTGGATATGGAGCTTTCCCCCCCCCTACTAGTTTGCTGCATCAAATTTTGTCCCAAGCTTGTATTGACAGAAATTTGTTCTTGAAATAAGGTGACAGTTGCAGCCAAGTTCTAAATGGACAGGTGTCTGCATCACACCTTTGGCATTCATTGGCACTGCATAGTCTCAACAGAAAGACCAAACTGAATAAGCACTGAAACTGAACACGCTCCACCTTGAAGTCTATCCCTTTGGCTCAGAACTGAGGTGAGCTGGAGAAGTGCTATTTATACAGTTCCCAAAGCACATTAGGAAATGTACAAAACAAAGAAATGTGATGCATGCCCAGCGTATCTTTACAATCTAATTTAGATATGATGAAATGAGTAAGATCAACAAACAACAGAATGGGGGTGGTGCAAGAGGGCATGAATAGCAGTTAGGCTGTGCTCACGCACATCTTGGTTAGTGCATAAATTAGAGTTGGGTCTCAAGGCTTGACAACCCAACACATTTTGATCACCTCTATCCCCAACCACAAAAATATTATATTATTTAAAATGTCCGTTTAGAGTAAGTTGAATGCTCAATAAAGGTGCTGGACTGACAGCCCTGCAAATCAAAGTCCTCAGCTTATTAATAGACTAAGTACAAAAACCTAGAAGAGTGGCAGTGTCCCCTCACAGCCCTGCCAATGTACCTCAATAGACAGCAATGACCTCAAGGAATCTTCTCCATAGTTGAGACAGTAGCTCATGTATTCAAAGCCCATTTGATTGATGACCCCTCTGCCCAGGCTGCCAAGAGAGGGGCAAATGTAATGGTTTTTTGCAATGCCTGTGTTTGGTCATTCATGTGAAATTCATGTTACGTAGACAACAGAACAGCTGTTAGATGGCATCCACATTAAGGCCTCAATCCTGCAACTTTACGATTCTGACAGACTGCTGCCCCTGCATAGAGCCTACTGAAGTTGATGGGGTTTCATACCTGGGTAGCAGAACGTCTGTATGTAAGAAGTTTCAGGATCAAGGCCTAAGTCACTAACAGTGTTAACTAGATTCAGTTGCTTAGAACTGTCTGTCTGTGTACCTGTGACCAATACCATAGGTCATCCAGCTACCCACTAAAAATGTCTCACCAGTGTTTGGGTAGGAGTAAGCATGTGAGTGAGTTTGGTGGTGCTGGGTACTGTTTGCTTTTATATTGCTGATTGGAACTCTGAATTTCCATATGCATCTTTGGGATCTTTATATTAAGCATGTGCTTAAGTGCTTTACTGAATCAGAGCCTAAATACGTAACTCTGTTTCGAGAAATGAAGTAATGAGTCACACCGTTAAAATAAGACACAATTTCTACCTACATTCAGAATCAGATCAACAATTCCATCCTGTTGTGTTTCTCAGCAATAAACATTCTGAGATGGAAAGCCACTGGTCAGTCTCAGAAAAAGAATGTTACGCCATTGTGTATGCTCTGGAGAAGCTATGCCCATACATTTGGGGACGGCGGTTCCACCTGCAGACTGACCATGCTGCACTGAAGTGCCTTCACACAGTCAAAGAAACTAACAAAAAACTTACTCGATGGAGTTTATCTCTGCAATACTTTGATTTTGAAATGCAACACATTTCAGGACCCTCTAACAAAGTGGCTGATGCCCTCCCCCAGGAAGGTTTCCCAGAATCATCTGTGTATTCTAAGTCACTGTAATCCCTGAAATGTAAAAAATACTGTTTAGCTCTTCATGTAATAATTAGTAAAATTAGAGGTGCATGTATCTTATTAACAGTTTCCTAAACCTCCAGGAAGAAATTCCAGACAGTGTGGACCCGACCTGAACCAGGCTGGCCAGCACCGTCTGTGATTTGAGGGGCATGTGATAAATAAAGTGTGGGGGAGGGGTGCTCCCTTTGATGGACCCCCAGCCAGCCAGTTAGCTGTAAAATTTTTCTTGGTAGCTGCTGTTTACTTGCTTTACTATAAAGGGTTAAAAAGTACCCCCAGGTTAAAAAAAAAGTGGGCACCTGACCAAAAGAGCGAATGGGAAGGTTAGAACTTTTTAAAATAGGAAAAGAAACTTTCCCTTTGTCTGTTATTCTCTGGGCTGGAGCAGGGCTGGCTTTAGGCTGATTTGTCTGATTCCCTGGAATCAGGTCCCGCGCCGAAGAGGGCCCCGTGCCTTAGGCGCCTTTTAAATTTTTTTTACTCACACCGGCGGCGGTCCGTACTGCCGGGGTCTTCAGCAGCCCCGTTCCCCTGGCCAGAGCGCCGGCCGGAGCGCGGCAAGCACCGCGGCCCCACTCTCCCAGCTGGAGCTCTGGCCAGAGCATGGCAGCCCCGCGACCCTGCTCTACTGGCCGGAGTGCGGCAGCCCCAAGACCCTGGACGGAGCACAGCAGCCCCGTGACCCCGGACAGAGCGCAGCAGCCCCACGACCCCGGATGGAGCGCAGCAGCCCCGCGACCCCGGCCGGAGCGTGGCAGCCCCACGACCCTGGCTGGAGCTTCGGCCAGAGCGTGGCAGCCCCCAGCTGGAGCGTTGGCCGGAGAGCAGCAGCCCTGTGGCCCGCGACCGCAGCTGGAGCTTCAGCCGGAGAGCGGCAGCCCCACAACCTCAGCTGGAGCTTCTGGCGGAGAGCGGCAGCCCCGTGGCCCCACGACCCCGGCTGGAGCTTCGGCCGGAGCGCGGCAGCCCCGCGGCTCTGCTCTCCCAGCTTGAGCACGGCAGCCCCACGGCCCCGGCTGGCAATCTGAAGTGCTGCCAAAGACTGGGAGCGCTGCCTGGTGAGTACAAGTCCCCCGCCCCCCCGGAATCAGGCCCCGCACTTGCTAAAAACGGCCCTGAGCTGGAGGGACATGGAGCAGCAATGCTATAAGCAGAAATGCTGTGTAAGGTTTGAACCAGCTTCATGGCAATTACATAGTTACACTAGAGTAGGGCAGCCTGTGCATGAAGTTGAGGTCAGGAACCGAAACCCTAGAAAAACTAGTCTTCTCAAAGCGGCACACCCCGGAGAAGACAGACCCAGATCAAGCCTAGACATCCAAGTCCATGACCCCCCAAATACAGGAAAAGAATGGGGGACCAGGAACTTCCCAGGAGGGAAGGGTCAGCTCTCCCCAACCTGAGATCCAGATGCCAGGATGAAGGGATGCCTTTAACTCAGGCCAAGTTCTAACTGAGGCAGAAAGGAATTTTCTTCCTAGAGATAAGCGCTTGGAAGCGTAGGACAAGTGTTTGGAGGTGGAAATGGAGGCAAAGCGCTTGGATGTGGAGGAGATGAGGGGGAGAAGTGCTTGGAAATAAAGTGCTTGCAGCTGGAAAAGGCTAAGCTGGATCAACCAGGTAACCCTAACAATCCTTCTCCAGGTACTGCTCCTCATTCCAAGAAATTCCCCACATACAAGGTAGGCGATGATCCAGAGGCCTTTTTAGAAAATTTTGAAAGGGTCTGCCTTGGGTACAACACCCCTATAGACCAGTATATTGTGGAACTGAGGCCACAGCTTAGTGGACCTTAGCAGAGGTGGCAGCTGAAATGCTTAAACAATACATGAACAAGTACAAACTTCTTAAATAAAAGGCCAAAATTAGAATGGGGCTAACACCTGAGCATGCCCATTAGCAGTTCAGAGCCCTAAGGTGGAAACCAGACATGGCATTTTCACGACATGTCTACCACATTGTGTAAAAAAAAAAAAGGGATGCTTGGATATCAGGAGCAAATGTTAAATCTCTGGAAGATCTGTCTCTCCTAATGCAAATGGAGCAGTTCTTAGAGGACGTTCCTGAGGAAATAGAAAGATACATCTCTCAGGGTTCCCTTTCCACTCTGAACTCTGGGGTACAGATGTGGGGACCCACATGAAAGACCTCCTAAGTTTATATTCCACCAGCTTAGATTAAAAACTTCCCCAAGGCACAAAGTCCTCTCCTTGTCCTTGGATGGTATTGCTGCCACTATCAAGTGATTTAAACAAACATTCAGGGAGGGGCCACTTGGAGCCCTATCCCCCCCCTCAAAATATTCCCCCAAGCCTCTTCACTCCCTTTCCTGGGGGACTTGAAAATAATACCAACCAATAGGTTAACAAAGTGAGCACAGGCCAAATCTGTGGTTTTTAGGACACTGAAAATCAATCAGGTTCTTAAAAGAAGAATTTTATTAAAAAAAAAAAAAAAAAAAGTAAAAGAATCACACCTGCAAAACCAGGATGGAAGATAACTTTAGAGGGTAAATAAAAAGATTTAAAACACAGATGATTCCCCTCTAGGCTCAACTTCAAAGTTAGAAAAACAGGAATAAACCTCCCTCTTAGCATAGGGAAAATTCGCAAGCTAAAACAAAAGATAACCTAACGCATTTCATTGCTATTACTTACATCAAAAAATTACAGAAACTGTATCAGTTCAGGATCTTTTTAGGAGCCTGCTTGGTCTCTCTCTTTGTCCCGAGAGGGAACCAACAAAGAGAGCACAAACAAAACCTTTCCTTGCCCCAGATTTGAAAGTATCTTCTTTCCCCATTGGTCCTTCTGGTCAGGTGCCATCTAGGTTAATTGAACTGATTAACCCCTTACAGGTAAGTGATTCTGTACCTCTGGCCAGGAGGGATTTATGTTACTGTTATATAAAGGTTGTTACCCTTCCCTTTATATTTATGACAACATCCTAGATGGGAAGACCAAAACTGTAACTGAGGTGGGGGAGATCGGAACCAAATGGGCGGAGGTGGTGGAGAAGAAGAAAGCTAGTAGCATGTGGAACAGGGATACCAGAAGGGGCAACCTGAGATGACACCCCACCATCAAGAGTCAGCCCAAAGCCCCACCTCACAAGGAGGAACCCTCCACACAGCCAGAGAGATCCCAGATCCCCTCCATCTGAAGAAGTGGTTTTTTTTTACGCACGAAAGCTTAAGCTTAACTCCCTGACTCTTCCAAGAGAAAAAAAATTAATTCATATTCAAAGGGTGGGCTCCAGAGCAAAGTTGGCTGTCTTCCAGAAGCATTTGCTTAACCCCATGTAACACAATATGACAATATAATTTTAAAATAGCAGTGTAATTACTGGCCCATTTTCAAGATGTCTACCATCGGCGGTTTTTGAAGCTTAAATATATCTGAAGATCAAAAGTTCTGGTAGCCTGCCTCAGATATGAATGGCAAAGCAGAACATTTACTTCTTGTATTCAAAATGTCTTCCTAAATCTTTGTACGGTGCCTGTCACAATGAGGCCCAATCCGGACTGCGACATCTGAGCACTACCTCAATACAAAAAGTAATTCCTGCAAGGAAATTACCATTCCCATGCAGTTATTGATGCTGTTCTTTTATTCCACTTTCTGCACTGCCTTGCTGCTCTAGAAATTGATATTGTTGTATAGACACAGTCACAGGTTCTGCCACAGGACCTCAGGACATTCCTAATCAGGTTTCCCCTCAGCCACCACCAAGAAGAGGTAAACAGCTTTCTGCCACAATCCATTTCTACATCCTCCTCCACTGAACTGGAGTGCTAAAGGGTGAGTGTCAGAAATGCCATCAGATTTCTTGGCTGCTGTTTTTATCATCATTGTATCTCAATTATTTATTATTATATGTCATCGTATCAATAGGGATAGCAATATAAAACAGTTCAGTGGTTTCATAAATGAGTATTTGTTGTTCTGCCAAAAAATTGCAAACCTATACTTTAGCAGAGCTTGTAATTATCTAGATGTGCCGGTGGACATAATAATCATAGTGTATGTGTGTGTATATATATATCTCAGTGCACTGGCAAAAGAACTGCTTAATAAAAATGGACTACTGTCTTCTGAATGTAGGGTCTTTGTTATTGTCCAGTTTGTCCCACTCCAATCTGCTGACCAGGCCTAGCTGGTGAGCATTTTTACCTCTCTTTTCCTGTCCTCACACACAAAAGGGCTGAGTCTGATTAGCAATTGCACTGATATAGATCAGGAGCAACTTCAGTGAAGTTAATAAATGCCAGTTTCACACCAATGTGAGATGACAATCAGTCCCAGGTCCAAAAGTTCTTCTTTTTTGATCTCTGCTGTAGTTAATGCACAATCCATTTCAGCTTGGTTTTTGTGTGGACAGGCTTTACATCATACCTTGATAACCCATTATGAAAACCTTACCTTGAGTTTCACTTATCATCTTTGGCATTCTTCCCTTCTATGTCACAGTACCATGCTCAGTACTTTCAAGAGCAAACAGGCTGTAATCAAAATGAATGGAAGCAACGGAACATTTTCACTGCCTGTTCCTCCAGGCCTTTCAGTAGACTTCCTGCAAAAACAATTCCAAGAGTATTTTTTAAATGAAACCAGGCAGACACGCGCTTCATGGTTACATACTGTTTATTGTATCGGGTATCCCCATACAAACCTGACCCTGTGGTTCCACCCTAAAAGTGACTTTGTAAAGATGAATGGCATTTGGGGGTCCCATATTCACTGGCCTCACTGACTTCCATATTAAATAGACTCCGTTAGCAAGTAACTAGTGTTTTTTTTTCCTACCTGACATTTCCATATTTATTGGGTTTAGGTGCAAGGAGTAGAAAAGGGGAATGAACTTGTGTCAGGGGTGGATGTAGCCTCCCAGTTCAGTGGTTGCACTATACTAAACTGCTGAGGGGGCTCTGACCAGCAACACCCTTCACCCCATCACCACAACTCTAATCCCAGCCTGCAAAGAGGAGGCTCTGGGAGAGGGGGCCAGCCCTGCACTCCCCCAACAGCAGTGCCTCCTGTCCTGCGGAGCTGTGCCCAGCTATCTGCTCCTCATGTTGCAGCCTGGCACACGGGATCACAGTGCGACTCTGGATTGGCTCAGCCACCCTTCCATCATGACGGAGGGGTAGTCAGGCCTAGCCTGGACAGCGCTGTGACCCTGTGCATCAGGCCGCAACGCCTGGAGCAGAGAGCCAGCCCAGCCCTTTGGGACAAGAGCCACCACTGCAGGGTGGGCTGGCTCTTCAACTCCCACTACCCAGGGGCCTCCCCTTCGCAAGGGACTGGAAGAAGTGTTTGCCTGCCTGTTTTTGCACCCTTGCTTCCATGATTTCTCTGATTGCAACTGAATCCATGAACTCCCATAAAAGACTCCTTCCCCCACCTTGTGTAATATTACAGGCTGTGATGTTGAAGAGTAAGAGGGGATGACCAGAACACACAGAATCAGGCTTTTCCATACTTACCCCTTTCAAAAAAATAAGAAGTAGCTACTAAGTCCCCTGGAAAACAGTAACTCTGACAAGGATTTAGGGGTCATAATGGACCAACAGCTCACCGAGAGTTCCCAGAGCAATGCTGTTGTAAATGAGAGTAACGAGGTGGTTTTACCTTTGTATACAGCATTGGTGAGACTAATTCTATTACTACATTCAGTTTGGATGTCTACATTTTAAAAAGGATATTGAAAAAATTGAGAGGGTACTGGAATAAACACCTTACGGCAAGAGACAAAGAGCTTGATCTGTTTTAGCTTATCAAATAGAAAATTACAGGGTGATCTGATTACATTGTATAACTACCTTCACAGGGAGAAAATACCAGGTACTAAAGGACTTAATCATAACAAGAACCAATGGCTGGAAACTGAAGCCTGACAAATTCTTATGAGACATAAGGCACACATTTTTAACAGCAAAGATGATTAACCATTGAAACAAACTGCTAAGGCGAGTGGTGGATTTTCCATCTCTTGATTATTATTATTTATTATTTCTATTACTGTGGAGTCTTGGAGTCCAAGTAATGGGCAAGGATCCCCTTGTGCTGTACCTGCTCCAAGTGTCATCAGTCAAGACTAGTAGATGCTTTTAGCCAAATACAAGTAACTGAGCTCAATACAGGAGGTAACTGGGTGAAGTTTAATGGTCTGTGATATGCAGGAGGTCAGACATGATGATCCAATAGTCCCTTCTGGCATTAGACTCTCTGAATCTATGACAGGCAGGATGTGGGAAAATGTTCCAATGTTGGTCTTTTTCTGCCTCTTCGCTGCTCAGCTCTTGTTGTTTTTTCAGAGAATGAAAATAGCATTTCATAATTACCTGCTCCCTGAACCCAGGGGCCTCTTGATTTAAAAAAGGGAAAAATGGGGACATGTAAGATTGCATAGTTTAGTAGTATTACGAATAGTAGAGTGACTGGGATTAAGTGAGTCTTACAAGAAAAGGCCTCCTGGGAGATATTTTAAGGCATTAGCTCATGGTTTCTAACCAGCAGCATTTGGTGTGGCACTGAGCAGACCCTTGCATTATATATCAGGGCAGGTGCAGAAGACTGCACTATAAATACTTCCACCTTTAAGGAAGTTAGCAGACTGTAGGGAACTGCCTTCTTGGATGACAGAAGTTCAGATGGGAACAGATCATTTTCTAAAGCAAAAATTGTAAAATCATTTTAGAAAATTACCCACTTTCCTATTTCCCGATCTTAAATTAACACCTGCACTGCACATCTTAGAAACATGACTGAAAACATTCACAGTGGTGACACTGACAGCTTTTAGTACATGCAGCTGTAATATCCACAGACATTTTTGCATCTGCGTGTCATCCATTGGATTGAGCAGGGAACTAGGAGTCAAGATTCCCATCTTACATTTCAAGTTCTACCACTAATTTAAGCCTTGCTCCGCTGAAGTCAATGGGAGGTTTTTCCACTGATTTCAGTGAGCCCAAGATCAAGACTGAATTGTGGAACTGTGGGTAGGTAATTTATCCTCTCAGTTGCTTCAGTTTAATTTTCTCACTTTATGCTCTATATAATATCTCACCATAATATTATGTGGTTTAGCTAATTTATTGTAAAGCTCTTTGAGATCCTTAACCGAAAAGATCAATACAAACTGTTGTCATAGCCTTCCTAATTGATCAGTAATTATGGTTTTTAGTGTTGTATTTGTTATACAGCTAAAGTGATTTTTTTTCTGACCCCCCCCCAAAATTCATGTTATTCTCTCCATCCCAAATTCATTCTTATGGACCCTAATTATAAAAATGTTTCAGATCTCTGGGAGATCTTTGTTCAAATCACGTTTTGCCTGTACTGAAATGAATTAGTGTTGCTAACTCTCTCCCTGCATGAAACAGACCTATGAGCTCATACAACTGACATATTTGAGTGCTTAATCACCTTTATCTGTTTGCCAAGAACTGGCAGAACCAGTTCTCATCAGGAGCTAGGTGTCATGTCTTAACAGCTCAGACACAGCCATCCAGGGAAAGAAGAACAATTTAAAAAAAAGTGTGTGTGTGTGTTAAACCTGACAAATTCAAAAACCCTGTTTGAAATGCATCTGTGAAAACAGCCTTATCAGTAAGGGATGTGTTTCAAGGTAATATGCATATGAATACTACATCTATTTACTCCTTTGCATCTGATGCCATGCATCTGAAGAAGTGGGTTTTTTACCCACGAAAGCTTAAGCCCAAATAAATCTGTTAGTCTTTAAGGTGCCACCAGACTCCTCGTTATTTTTGTGGATTCAGACTAACACGGCTACCCCTCTGACACTCGCTCCTTTGTGTGTTTTCAGAATCTTCAGTGAAACCTAACCTGAGCTCTGAACAAAGAGACACATCCCTCCCAAGTTACATTCCATGGCTGCATGTGGTCTAAGAAAAGGCAGCTTCCAGTCATGTTCTGAGAGGTAGAACCATCTAGCAATTAAGCTTACTAGATAACAGACCCCTTTGTTGCAGGGAAAACTAAAAGTATTGTTTAAACATACTCTTTCTGTATCTTTCTTCTCTGTGTTGTCCAACTTTTAAAAAGCCTAATTTATTTAACAAAACACAACCTAACTGCAACAGATATTTCCCTCTAGCAACATCAATTACTTTGTGATCTTGCCAGAGACAGGTAAAACAGTTGTTAAGAAGCCAGCGTTCTTGTTGTGAAGTAAGAGGGATTATGACCTCAACTCAGCCAAAGTGCTGTGGCAGAAATTTCTGGCTAAAAGTGGTGAAAGAGTAACTGGAGCTAACAGTAATCTATGAGTATTATCTTGGAAAATTAGTGCTTGTGCTGCATCATTTTTCAATATTCATAATTAACTTCAGAACATACTTTCCTCAAGCATCACTTTTTAAAGCAGAGAGAGAGAGAAAACAATTGTATATCTCTCTTAAATGCAAGGCCTACCTTTTCTATCCAGATGGAGCAAAACTACCCAAGCAACTTGAAATCTTCAGTAAAAGGTAAGATGAACATGTTTGTATATGTTTGTGCTTCTCTTCTCCTCTATCAGAAAAACCATTTAAATCACCTCTAAAATTCAGATCCATGGGAGATCGTGGAGTCTTGATATAAACAAACTTCACTAACCAGAGATTATAGTGTGAGAAAAACCTCAAAATTTCCTTTTTCCTGGGAGGTGGCAACTTCTCTGGGTGTCTTCCTGAGATCCAGGGATTGCCCCCTCTGTCTCCCTCCCCCCCGCACCAATATACAGGTTACTTTCCAACTTCCCCATCCCACCTTGAGGCTCCCAGGTCAGGGCCAACATCCTTTCAGCTAAAGGGAACTAAGTGCAAGTCTTGTCAGAGCCTATGAGCCCCATGCAAGATGTTTTTTAAATTTTGCAAGACATTCATTCTACCCAGAGAGTGACAGAGCTACCTCAGAGTATTCCCAGCCCCACAGCATTTTACACTTTTAAAGTCATTTTCAGTTTTGGAACCCTAGCATCTGCATGGAACATATTGCTCCATTTCATAATAAAATTGGTTTGCCATGCCAAATGCATTTAGGTGTGTTTTTTTTTTAAATCCATACTAACCCAGGTAAGAGCCCAATCCTGCTCCCACAGAAGCTCATGGAAGTTAAAGAGACGGTCACAAATAAATTACTAAAGCACACAAATTAATTTACAAAGAATTTTTAAAAACAGACTTTGTTCCTATCTAGCTATACTTAAAATACATTCCCCACAATTTTGTTTTATGACACCTCAGCCAGATGGAATTAACCATTGATACCTAGTCTCAGTTGAAATCATTTTAAAGGAAGACAGAGGGAAGAATTTCATCTTCTAGTGATATCCCTATGACTATCTTTTACTCTTGTAGGACAATCAGATACCATCGCAATGAGCACTACAATTATCCTCTATGTAGGGATAACAATACAGAAAGCATATCCTTAGCTGGTGAAATTGTACGTTCTGTAGTAGAGATTGGTCCAAACACCTTTGACTTTACACCATTTGATATGTGAACTCAGATCCTGCAAATGGCCACTGCCTTTATAATTTGCTGAAACCAACCCACAGACCCAAACTCTGGTGGGTTGAAATTGAGAGGAGTTTGTTTTTTGGTTTGTTCCACCTTCTCCCTGCCCCTCCTCCACTGATTCTCTGAACACTGAAATTCAAAGGGAGATGGGTACTTACCTCCCTTGGCTCCTTTGATCCACAGCTCTAATTGCCCAGCAGCTAGGGTGACCAGAATACAAGTGTGAAAATTTGGGACACTTTTTTTTCTGGGGAGGCAGGTACAGTTGTCTATATAAGGCAAAGCTCCTAATATCAGTACGTCCCAATAATTTCGAGATGTCTGATCACCCTAGCAGCAGGTAGGCATGCTAGAAGCTATTGGAGCTTGGCCTGTGCTATGGCGAACATTGATTCAATTGAACCAGTCATAGCCTCATTGAGGAATTTTCTGCTAAAATTCCTTAATCCAGACAAAAGCCACGAGGTTGGTTCATTGCCACCTTTGTGCAATCAAATCCTACAGATCATGTACTTCCCCATACAGCCCAGTTTACTTTCTTAAATTGTGAGAAGGCACACTTGTGTTGTGTTTGTCAGGGTCTGAGAGATCCTGTTGTATCTTGCTCCTGTGCTAATGAGACATAACATCTTATTTCACTATGGAAAAACCACAATAGGGAAAATAAGTCTCAATTTAATTATACATCATTTTCTTAATTGTTTTCAGGGTTGCTTGAGTCTCTCACTTTTAACTTAAACTATCTAAACATTTCCTTCAGACATTTCAGATTTTGTGTAAATCTTTTAATTTCATATGAACAGAGCCCAAGAGTAGCAACCATCTATCATTTCAATGGCATCTACTTGCCTTCCTTCTTTACAGCACAAACTATGCAAAGCTTTACATAGTTGTGTTAAACAAGAGCTGCCCAACTCACCATACCCGACCAGTTGCTGCAACATTTTCTGTAGTTTAACTGCCCAATAAGCCCAAAATAAATTGCTAGGAAGTTAACACTTGCACTGCTTTTATGTGTAACAGCAGTTTCCCATCCGCCCCTCCCTCCCAGTTAAGAATGTGATGAAATACTGTAGCGGAATATGATAGACCAGTTCAAATCTTTGAGGGGGGCCATTTAGGGAACTGGGGTAAAAAAACAAACTGTTTGGGGATTTGTCGTGCTTTCAGCAGGGGGTTGGATAGATGATCTCCTGAGGTCCCTTCCAATCAGGGCCGGCTCCAGGCCACAGCGCACCAAGCGCGTGCTTGGGGTGGCATGCTGAGGGGGGCGCTCTGCCGGTTGTTGGGAGGGCAGCAGGCGGCTCCGGTGGACCTGCTGCAAGGATGGTTGTGGATGGTCTGCTGGTCCCGTGGCTCCAGTGGACCTCCTGCAGACACACCTACGGCAGCTCCACCAGAGTCGCGGGACCAGCGGACCATCCGCAGAAACGCCTGCGGGAGGTCCACCGGAGCCATGGGACCGGCGAGTGACAGAACGCCCCCCATGGCGTGCTGCCGTGCTTGGGTCGGTGAAATTGCTAGAGCTGCCCCTGCTTCCAACCCTGATATTCTATGATTCTATGACAGGCTTACAAGCTGTTTGCTCAGCCTTATCAACTCAGCTATTTTCAGTGAGGCAAGGCCATCTCCTTTACAATAGGTTGTGAACTACTCTGGGGCCACTGTGAACAAACTCCTCCTCCTTGTCACAGCTACTTTACTGACACTCAGAGAAATCCTTCTGAGTGCAACATTCTTTTGTCTGGGGTTTGGTTGCAGTGATGCTTGCTCAGAAAACAAATAGGAAAACTGTAATTAAAAAAATAAGTCTATTAGAAGGGGATGTGGGAAGTAGATATGCCTGTTTATAAACCAATCCCTATTGACAATACTGCATGTTTTACCTAAATGATTGATCTTACAGTAGCGTGTAGAGGTCCCAGTTAGGATTGTGCTAGGCACTGTACAGTCACAGAACCAGAGGCAGCCCCTATCTCTAAGAGCTCACAATCTGCCTATATTCCATTAGAAACATAATTTCTCTGTTCAATCAGGTAAATTGATGATTTTTACAAATATATCCCAGTGTGTGCCAGGAGAAATGAATCCATTTTTAAAATGCAGAAAGTTATCCCCTACCAGACCTTCTTTCCCCATTCTGTATTCCCAAATCTGGCAGTCCTAATAGAAATGTGGTAACAAGTCAGAAGATGATCGGCTCCAGTTGTGGTTACAAAAACATGACTTCCTGCCTGCGCAAAGGGCAAAAGCAAAGAAAGTTTCACCAGCCCTGTACATCCTTGAGCCTCAAGGCTCTTGGGGTTTCCTTAAAGCTGTGTCTGAAAATTGTGAATGGATTTGTGAGACAACCTCTCACACACACATCCCTCCAGACTTCACCGCAGCCCAGGGAATGACCTGCCACAATTAATGCCTATACACTGTGGGCTGTTAGAAACCTGTTGTTCCAGGAAGGGAGGAAAGCTCGGTGGGCTCCCAGTGCTGTTTAAGCTGGGATTATGGGAGGCTCTGGGATGGGACGAGGCAGCCCCGCTACGGAGCAGAACAATCACCCAAGCGCTCGGCTCACCCCAGTACTTTGCAGAATGGGCATTTCAGGCATAACTTCGCTCCCTGCAGACAATCAGCTCCGGCTCACAGCATCACCCGTGCAACCCGCTCTGGCCTGCTCCCGACAGCGGCAGCAGCAAACCTTCAGTCCCGCGTATTCAGAGCGGACACAGGCACAAAGCTCTCTGCCCCTGCCTGCCTTCCCTCCCTAGCCCGTCGGATCCCATATATAGTCATATCCACGGTCAAATGGCAGGCGGCAACGAATGGGAGAGCAGAGGTTGGAGGTGGAAAAAAGCAGGGAGTGAGCGAGAGCCAGGGGGGTAGGGACGAGGCCAGGGGGCGGGGGGGAGAAAAGCCCTCTCCAAAAAAGTATTGGATGGCTGGCTTGAGGAATGCAGGCAGCCCCCGTGGAACGTACATATCTGCGCGGTGCTGCCCGCCCGGCGCTCGCACTACAGCCCGGCGCTCGGCCCAGCACAGACCCGCCTTCCGCAGCCTGCCCCGTCCCTTCCTCCGCCTGGGTCCTGTTCTTGTGTGTGGAGTCCTAGCCCGCCGCCACCATGGATGCCATCAAGAAGAAGATGCAGATGCTGAAGCTCGACAAGGAGAACGCCCTGGACCGAGCCGAGCAAGCCGAAGCGGACAAGAAGGCGGCGGAGGACAGGAGCAAGCAGGTCTGCATTTCGCCGCGTGTCAGCGCGCGAGTCCATAGCCACCCGCAGCGCCCCTCGGGGTCCTCATGCAGCTCGCAGGCTGGAACAGCAGTTTGGCCGTGTGGGCTCTTAACGTGCTCCTACGGACTGGCTGGACTTTGCTAGTGGGATTCCCCTCCCCGCCCAAAGAGACCGAGTAACTCGAAAGAGTGGAATTTTCACACCAGTGGAGTAGATCTGAATAACTACCCGAGCCCTCCGAGGGATTTGGGGAGGGGGAAAGAGGAAAAAGGGTCAGACAGACTTAAAATGCTCTTTAAAGCCGGAATAAAGTGTAGAAATTAGCAGCTGGCTGGTGATGGACAGCTCTGCTTTGATTTACCTAAGTGCAAGTAAGCCCATGTGTTCCCCAGCCTCCTCTCCCCCATTTTATGCTAAGTATCTGAAAGCAGAAGTGTTCTCTTGCAAATGCAGTGCCGCTTTCCAGATGTGTGCCATTCCTTTCATGGGATGGAGTTGCATTTTTTTTTAATTGCATTTACTGGGAGGTTGGGGAAGGGAAGAGGGGGAAATACCCAGAAAAAAAATGTATCTGTGCATTGTATTTCCTCTGTGTGCGCCTAGTTTGAGGAGGACATTGTGCAATTGGAAAAGCAATTGCATGTGACGGAGGATACGAGGGACCAAGTGCTGGAGGAGCTGCACAAGGCTGAGGAAAGCCTCTTCTCAGCAGAAGAGAAGGCCACCAAGGTAGCGTGCCTCTGCCAAGAGCAAAAGGGAATCTAACTCTTTCTCTCCTTTTCTCTCTCTCTCTCTCTGTCCGTCTGTCCTTTTCTGTCCCTCTGCACCCACACTTCTCCTTTGCGCGATCACATTGCCTGCTGCACCCTTTCTTCCCCCGCCTCCCTTCCCTTTCCTACCCCACCACTTTCCACCCGTCTCGCAGCTGGAGGACGAGTTGGTGGCTCTGCAAAAGAAGCTGAAGGGCACTGAGGATGAGCTGGACAAATATTCCGAGTCCCTGAAAGATGCCCAGGAAAAGCTGGAAGTGGCTGAGAAAAAGGCTGCGGACGTAAGTTAGCGCCCCTCCCCCCCCCCCGCCGACACACACAACACCCTCTCTGCCCTTCCAAATCCTACTGCCCTCTGCTGCACAGGAGACATGCCTGTGCTTCAGTCCAGCTGCATCCCAGAGACATGCTTGCTGTAGGGGCCAGGTGTTTCCTGCTCAGAGGTGAAACCACGCTGCCTTCTTGCATGAGGTGCACACACCATGAAAGGCACTGACATGGATTTCTGCTCACTCATCACATGCGCATTTCATGTGTACCCACCTCTCTAGACAGAGCTTGTAAGTAAAGGGTGGGGCGTTTATTTAGATGATTAAAAAGGGGCAGGGGAGAGAGGAAAAAATTACCATTTCTCCTGAGAAAACTGTTTGCAGTCATTTTAAAGATGTTATTATTAGTTAGTTGCATCTATTGTTCCATAGGCCAAGAACTGTAAGGATTGCTGTTTTACTCTTAGCACAGGGTCTTTTAACATATACACAGCTACATACTGGGGTACGAAAGAGGCCTAACATCAGCTAGGCCTTCACTGAAGCACTACAGCTTAGGTTACCATAACTCAGTGGTTCTTAAGTTGAAGGCCATCTCCTAGATTTTAATGTCTGGAGATACTTGAGGTTAATAATTCACCTGTTAAAGGATAAGACAGCCCTCTGTGTGAAAATCATTTCAGAAGATGATACTTGCTAGGTCTGCAGTCAGTGGGATAGAGATCCAGAGAGCAAGCTGGGGGTTATATATAGCTCAGTGCTTTATATGGTATAGTGTGAGAGCTTGCACCACACCCAAACCCTCATCCCACCCACCTGTTTGCCCCTCAACAAGCATTAAATAGTTTCATGCATGTAGTACATCAGAATTTAGCATTTCTACAGCTTTACATCCAGATCCCTCTGGCCACCACTGTAGGATTCAATTTCCTATGAGTGACTTTCACCTCTGAATTCTAGGATTAGGTGACGCACAACTCTTCAAAATTGATAATGTATTTTCCCCCTTAACTCAGCTTTTAAAATGAATCTCTAAAAATAATAAAATTAGGAAGGAGTTTTAGAGCTGATGATGAAGCAAGGTATTTTAGGTGCAGGGAAAATAGGGGGTGAAATGTAAACAAGAAAGATCTAATTGTGTGTGAAAGAAGACAATATATTTGTTTACTTTAAAAAAAAATGTTTCAGCCATAGTATAGACTGTGCAAATGGTTTCAAATTTTCAGATAGAGCTCAGGGTCTTAAAGTGTGTGTGTGTGAGAGAGAGAGAGACTTTGTATAATATAGATCAGATGTCTTTCCTTTTTTCTCTGTATAAGGGTAAATGGACGAGAGGCAGCTTTCCTGCAGGACGTTTATTTAACTTGTTCAAAGGAGCCGCATATAGATCCAGGGAGATACTCCTTATAAGGAAAAGTATGCAAACTATTTGGGAATAGCTTGCCTAAAGAAGAAGGCAGGAGAGGGGAGAGAAATGTTACTAGATCGCTTTCATGAAAAGAGAGACGTCTACAGTGCAGTCAGGATGCCATTTCCCTGTACTTGGAAGGAAAACACCATTTTGGAATTGGTGTGGAGAAAGCAGTTTTATTTGCAATAACCGCCCAAGCAGAGGGTAGCTAGGGTGACTCGCTTGTTTTCTCTTCTAGACAAAGGCAGAGATTTAAAAGCTGCTCTGCAATGCTGTGTCCCCTGGTGTATGCAATATCTCCTGTTGGGATAAGGCGTTGCGGGGAAGCAGAGACGTAGAGTATCTTTGGGGCACAAATCGTTTATTCAGAGTATTCCTCCTCCTCCTGCACATCGGTCCAAGCTTTGAGAGATCTGTCACAGGAAAGGGAGGAGGAGAGCTCCTTGGGGTGGGCTCACATGAAGGATTTAGGAAAATCAAATGACTCACCACTTTCAACCGCTTCCTGAGAGCCACCAACCCACCCTCCCTTGGCGGTAATACCCCCCCCGAGGCGAGCTCTGAGATGTTACAACCCCTTCCACTGCCTCCCTGGCAGGCTCCAGTCTCTATGCCTTAAACCCCACCACGTGGCACATGCCGCCCAGCTTCCCGAGCGACTCAGTCAGCTAATCGGGCCCTTTGTCCCTACTCAGTATTGCTCTGCGATGTAGGGGGAGGGTGGGGAACACCTGGCCTTCCACCCACTTTGGTTGGTGAGTTTTCACCCACCGCCATCGTCCGTCCTCTCTTCTCGCTACTCACGCCTTGGGGAACAGCCCGCGGACAGAGGGTACGATGGGTATCAATGTGGCCGGCAGGTGGCGCTGCCGCCCCTCGCTGCCAGGCTACTTGCTCACTTCCCTCCGCAGCGCCCGTGCGTGAATGGAGGCAGCCAGGACCGTGCACAATTGCCCTGCAGAAATCCCTCTGCTCTGCACCCTGGCTCTGCCTCACACCTGCCAGTCTAGCGTCTCCCCGTCCTCCCCTCACTGCACAGGCCATATTGCACCTGCCCGGTTCCCCTCATCTGCACTGCACGGGTCTGGGATCTTCTCCATCTCCACCCCCCCATTGCACAGGGCATTCTGGATCCACCGGTGCCGAGCCCAGACTGGCTCACTGTTTCCTCCATCCGCCTCCCCCCCCGCGCCCATTGCAGCGCCTAGCCTGGGTCCTCCCCACCACGCCCCATTTCAGAGCCCAGCCTGGAGCTATACTCCCCCCCCCCCCATTGCAAAGTCCAAAGGTCCCTGTATCCTTCCTCCACCCTATCCCCCAGTACAGGGTCCAACCTGGGTCCTACCCCCGCTCATTGCAGAGCCCAGCCTGGGTCCCTGAGTCCTTCCTCCTCTCCTAACCCCCACTGCAGAGCCCAGGCTGTCTCCTCCCCTCCTCCGACTTGCAGAGCCCGGCCTGCGGCTCCCTCTGCCTGCCCCGCACACTCTCTGGGGCTCCGAGTGCCGCCCCGTTGCTCGGCCCTTAGCCCAGCCCGCGCCGGAGCCCCGAGGGCCGTGCGGAGGCTGCCGGGCAGCGCAGGGGAAGGCGGAGGAACTTCCGGGGCCGAGGCGGGGCGAGGCGTTAGCCGAACCGCAGCGCAGGAGCGGCGGCGGCGGGCGGTGCGGAGCCGGGGCCATGGCGGGGCTGAGCTCGCTGGAGGCGGTGCGGAGGAAGATCCGGAGCCTGCAGCAGCAGGCGGACAGCGCTGAGGAGCAGGCGGGCAGCCTGCAGCGGGCCCTGGACCAGGAGCGGGCTCTGCGAGAGCAGGTACCGGACCCCGGCCAGCGCCTCCCAGGGCAGCTCCTGCCTTCTCAGTGGGGCGGCCCTTTTCGCTCCTTTCCAGAGCTGTCTGCGCGCCCCATCCCCTCTGCCCTGCGCCCTGGTGGCGGACACACCCAGGGAGATTCCCCGCCTGCTCCTCCTCGGGCTGGGGGCAGGGAAGAGCTGGTTGCAGGGCAGGTTTCTTCTCTCTCCGTGCATGTGGTCTCTGCAGGCGATGGGGTGGGAGCGTGTCTGTCGGGGAAGGGAAGGGCTGTGCTTAGATCCGCAGCAGAACAACGGTATCCTGGAGACAAATCTCAGAAATGGTGAGAGAGACTACAGTAATGTATACCCGGAGGCTGTCCCCTGGTCCCCCTTCCCCCATCCTCTCATTCAGTTCTGAGCAGCTTTTAGGGGCTAGGCAAAGGCACACACCCTTTAAAATAGTTTTTACACTGGCAAGGATGTAGCTGCCCCTTTGCTGTGGGCTATGTTCTGCTCAATGGCCTAATGAGGCTTCATCATCTCAATCCCATTGTGAAACTCAGTGCCAGTGTTTGTGGTCCTCCTAATTCCAGGGAGGATAGCCTGTTCTTCAGAATTGTGATCACTGGTGTATAGCAGTCTGTACCTGACTGGAATGGTTGCAAATTTTAGAAGTATTTCTTTTTGCATTCCTTTGCCTGGACAACCTAGACTTAGAGATTTCATTGACAGGTTTTTCTAACAATATGGTTACTTTAAATGCCATTTCCATTTTTATCTGAAGAATGTAACATCAGGCTTTAGATAGACACCTCAAAACAAATATAATTTTTAGCAAGTATAATTTGGATTTCAGATAAGTACTAGATAATTGTGGCTATCAGTCTAAAATGTTGCGTTTAAAAATAAAAGATGCTGAAGATATTTTAGGTAGACTAAGTTGTCTAATATAAATGTTCATGCTGAGGAACACTGGACAAAATGTTCAAAGTTGGGTGCTTACAGTGGGGTTCTAAGTTTATAACAGACATCTAAATAAGTGGCCTGATTTTCTGAGGTGCTGGGTACCTAGAGCTCCCAGTGAGGTAAGTGATCAGCTATTCTGAAAATCAGGTTACTTAGATGACTATGAACTGAGGGCATAACTTTAGGCAGCCAGTTCTGAGCATTTGGCAACAATGTCTCCAAATGCTATACAAACCTCTGTGTCTATGGTATCTATATGGCCCACATTACCCTAGTATCTAAGTGTCTCACAGTCTTTAGCATATTTATCCTCACAGCACCCTGTGATGTAGAGAAGTGCTATTATCCCCATTCTACGGATGGGTATCTGAGGCACAGAGAAACTAAGTGACTTCCCCAAGGTCACACAGGAAATCTATTAAGAACAGTGGGGAAGTGGACCTAGATCTACTGAGGCCCAGGGTAGTGCCTTAACCATCCTTCCTCTCTCTAAAGTGAACACACTTTTTTCAGGCCAGCAAATGGTTTAAAGGTCAGTGAATGGCTTAGGTATAAAAAGTAGGAACCAAGATACTCTTTACAGAAATATTTGTTTTGCTCAGGTTTTTATACAAAATAAATTACAAAAAAAGGAAAGAGCATCACCCAGTATGTGTCTAGGGATGTAGTTTTGTCTAGTGATTACTGCAAGGGATTGGAAGTTCTATTCTTTGTTTTGCCACTGACCTCTGGTAATGCTTTTAGTATCTCTGTACATAAAGTGTATACTAAAAATTTACCTCATAGAAGTGTTTTGTGTCTTCAGTGTTTGTAGAAAACTTTGTTCTTTGATATCACTTGCCAGCATTCATTTATTTCATTATAATAGAAAAACTGGTTGTAGGGTCCTTTCCCTATAATCTGGAATTTTGTGTGTGTTCTAATCTAGGCAGTAAATGCACAAGTGTGTTATCTGATATCCATCAGCAAGTGGAATGCTTCCTGATTGGTTGCAGATGGCCTTCTCAGAGACAACAGTGATGGCTCATTGGAATCTGTAACAGTACTTTACATTCTCACAGGTTACTTCACATACCATTTTCACAGTTAGAGGCAGCTCATGTCATAGTTTTGCTGATTTAATAGTTCCCATATTTAATATCCTTAAACATGGATTCCTGTTCTAAGAACTTGAGAACAATAATAAGATTAAGAACAATAATAAGATTCCTGGAGTAAAGGATCCTGATTTCCCTAGTTGAGTTAATAGCTTGATTACTGTGGAATCTTTCAAGTATATAACTAGTTTTGCTACTAAATTATTAGGGCCTGATCTTACACTATTGAAAACAGTGGCAGTTTTGCCACAGACTTCACTGCAAGCTGCATCAAATCCATTCGAGCGGTCTTAACTATTTTATCAAGTAATGTCATTAGAGGAAGTTAGAGGTTTTCTTCCTTTCCTGGAATATTTTATTTAGATTGTGGAAATTCTCCAGAATTTATTTGCGTGATATTTTAAGTGTCTTTGAAATGAGAACAGCACTGATGTGAATAAATGGAGAAAACAAGTGATGGGCACCTCTAAATATGTGGCTTTGCTATATGAAATAAACATCCATGCCGAAGCTGCGCTCTGACTCCATTTTTCCTCCCAAAGTGGGAACTGCTGCAGCAAGCAGTCTACATGATCCTTTCCATAGTGATTGCTTGACTTGTATGGCATGTGACCAGCTAGATATTTTTTTCTTTTGTGCAAGGTACAGATATGAAAACAATAAAAAAGCTAAAGCTCTAGCCAACCGATACCATAGTTTACCACTTTTGAACACTAAACCAGATTCTTATTTTCTTGCACCATTGGCTGCTGTTTTCTTAAAATATAAAAATGAATGATTCTTCATTCTGCTCCTCCCCCCCAGTTTTACACATTGCTAGTGACCACATTTGATGATACGTTTTGCACTCCACTCCAATCTGTTATATGATTAGCTGGAAAACAAAATCTTGTTTACACTGAACAATAATTAACACGCAGCAGTATATTATTCATCTCATCTCTCACTGTAAAAGTGTGCACTCTATTGTGAATGCTCTAGCACCAATGCAAAAGGTTGTGTTTATCTATTAGCCATGGGAGTGCCGCTCCATGTCATCAGTAATTTTTTCCTTTCCTTACCATATAAGGACAGAAGTCCTGCTCTGCAGCAGAATAACTTAGGCCTTATAAGGCTAGTTGGTAAACCCTTGGTGAGTTACTGCTTGTAGAACAGGAAATAAGAACTTGAACTTTAATCATCCTGTGTTTCCTAAGTATGTTGTATGCTCTTAGCACATTAAGAATAGTTTTAACATAATTGTTAACTTGTAATATTACCACTTGCCCAAGGTGTTTTTAAACTAACATTTACAAACCCTTTCCCCCATAAAAAGTTGTACTTTTCAAGTTAAAATATTCAAGTGCTTTTCATAAAACCCCTTGCTCTTAAATAAGAGTTCTGAGTTCTGTAGTTTGTCACTAGGGAAAGAATAAAATTGGAGGTAATACTGACACTTAGGGATTTATTTATTGGCCCTAGTCCTGCAGCCCTACTGTCAATGCTCCCATTGACTTCAAATAGATTACCGATTTGTACCCTTGTTGTGTGTGCATAATTTCATTCATTCTAGTGGCGGTTGTGCATCAAAGGATAATGCTATCCAGTATGTAAGCTGCTATCATTTACACCTTGCACAATGTGGTCCTGGTCCATGACAAGCATTTTGGGGGGAGGGATAGCTCAGTGGTTTGAGCATTGGCCTGCTGAACCCAGGATTGTGAGTTCAGTCCTTGAGGGGGCCATTTAGGGATTTGGGGATTGGTCCTGCTTTGAGCAGGGGGTTGGACTAGATGATCTCTTGAGGTCGCTTCCAACCCTAATAATCTATGATTCCTAGACACTACTGTAATACAAATACTGTTGTTATGGCTGTAAATGATGGATCCTAAAAAACTTAAATTGCAAAAAGGCACTGACTTGTACCTTTGCCATGAAATACATGTATAGTTTCAATTAGATGAGATGGCAGGCACCATAATCACACTTCCTTGGTAGAGCAAAGTTAATAAATGTTGAAATAGTTTTCAGTACATTAAAAGTCATTTGTATTCCTGGAAGTAATTTTCCTTTTAAAATAGTGACCCTTTATTCTAAACACTACTGCCCTTCATATCCTTTGGAAAGAAACAGAGAGGCTTAATAAGGGAGTTGTTTACAAAATGCTGTCACAGTACTTACTCTGTGACTAGAACAAATGTAGCTTGGAAAATGTCAGAAGTGAAAGCTTGTAAAGATAAGAGCCGCATAGTCTTGGTGTAAATGTTACACAAAAGATTACGCAAATATCTAATACAAGTAAAGCAAAGCTAAGGGTAATATGCAGATAGCATTATGAAAATATGTAACCAAATGTGTTGTGAGGGTTGGTGAGGCCAGGATTCCTGTGTTAAACTGACATGGGCTAGACTCTTGTTTTTCAGCCTTGTATCCCTTCCCGTGAACAAAACTTGTTAGTATCCAGTGCTCCGTGTTTTCTTTTTTGGGTGTTTTTTAATGTTCTGTTCACTCTTTGTGAGCTGGATATTTGCAAATACCCTCACCCATGTATTGTAATTTTGGGTGTTTCCTCTATGCCTTGTCATAGAGTTGCTGCTTCTTACCTTTCTTAAAATCAAAGAAATATTCATACAACTTCTGTTGTTAAAATAAGGGCAAGTTCCCAGATACAGATTCAAGATATAGGATTTATATCCCTATGATATGTTGTTCTGGGTAAAATGGGCAAAATGTAATTTTGACATTGTTTAATGTTTACAGAGATGAGAATCTTTACTTAATCTGAGGATATGTGCAAGCTAAATACCTAGTAATGAAAAAATAAACATTACTCACAGAACACTTGAGTTTCTTAAGGCACGTTGTACAGTATTTAGGTATTTCATGTAAGGTGAAAGATCGATCAGTTGTCCTCCATTATGAGCTAACTACACTTCAATGAAGGAGTAGGAGAGAGAGCGAGAGCACAGGTGAGTGTGTGCATGCACATCTGTAGATATATAAAAAATATCTGCTGGCCACTTAACCAGTTAGACTAGTGTTTGTTCTCTTTTACTAAATTCTCCCAACTGTTGTTCTAAAATGATCTAAATGGTCCTTTACAAAAGAAGACTGTTAGGTTGTATTATGGATTCATTTTCTTTACTACTTCTACTTAGGCTGAGAGCGATGTAGCTTCTCTGAACAGACGTATCCAGCTGGTTGAGGAAGAGTTGGATCGTGCTCAGGAGCGTTTGGCAACTGCTCTGCAGAAGTTGGAGGAGGCTGAGAAGGCAGCAGATGAGAGTGAAAGGTGGGTATGGCCTAATTCATGTTCTCATTTGAGCAGCAAGCTATCTTTATGACAAGCCAATTATTGTCCAGATGAGGAGGGGATAAAAATAAATTAACCACCTTTCTGTATCTTGTGATTGGATGTAATCTACTGTGCCTTTACAAGCATTGACTTCAATCAGTTAAAATTTGTCTGGAGGGACGTGTTGAACGTGCAGGCTTTAGTCCTTGTTTATGTCAGGTTTTAAGATAACTCTTTACAGATATCCTGTGACCAATAGGCTTGGTGCTTTGGCTTTTGATGTGTTGTGCAACCTCTTGGGAGAGCCAGGTTAGTCCAACCCCAAGACTTTTGTATCTTGGGCCAGTAGTTCTGTGGTGGTGGTGCACACTCAGTCTCCTGATGGGGAAACTGTAGACTGCATCTCTCCTGAGCATCCAACTGAAAAACCCACCCAGAGACAAGCAAGCCTTTGAAGAGACTGCTACTCTGCTTGTTCATATGGTTTGTGCATTAATGCAGTTTTGTGCTTTCATGGCCAAGGAAGAGGAGAGAAACAGTCAGTCCAGATAGGGATTTGAGTTAGGGTTTTCAAAAACACTTAAGTGAGTTAGGGGCCAAAGAATTAAGTGCTTTTGAAAATCCCATCTGTAGACTTGTAAAATTATATTTAATACCCATGATAATGCCTTTTGTCTGGAAAGGTCACTAACCGTTTTCAAGGCTCACTCTACACCATTATTCATTATGCAGCACATTTTGAAGTGGGAAGCATTTGACAGACATACAGCACATTGCACAACAGTTGGGGAAGGGAATTTTGGTCTAGCAAACTGGGGTAAATCCTGGCTCTCGAAAAAATGCTAAATGTTTTGTTTGTGCAGATCAGAAAGGATATTAGGTCCTAAGGTCCAGATACAGCATATCACAACGAACTCTATTTATCTACCTCAGAAAAATACCTAGCAGGGATTTGAACATGCAGTGCCAGAGAGTTGAGGCTTAAGCTACCTATTGTCCTTAGTCACTTCCTTAGGACATCAAAAGCAAGTCCCTTTTATCATGCACCTTTGGATGAGGGAGCACTTTCACTGAATTGAAGAAAATTGTGGTCAGGCTGCTGATTGCGAACTTTCGTGCAATGCTGAGTTGTGCAAGCAGCATAACAAACCACTCTTGTTTAATTCAGATGCCACCAGTTTCTTCTCAGCTTCCTACCTGTTAAATAAAATGACCTCTCTGACATGCTGCATCCATCTAAGTCTGTTGTCATAGAAAGATGCACTCCAAATGGTATAGGGATTGGAGATAAACTAGGAAGCACTAAGCCTAGTATTTCCTGTTTTTCCGACTTTCAGAGGAATGAAGGTCATTGAGAACAGAGCCCAGAAGGATGAGGAGAAAATGGAAATCCAGGAGATCCAGCTTAAAGAGGCCAAGCACATTGCTGAGGAGGCTGACCGCAAGTATGAAGAGGTCTGTTCTGGAGTGCAAATCGAAGAGCTAAGGCCTTACAGGCTTTGATTACAGCTTTTCTCTTTTGTTTGCCTTGGAAGTACAAAAAGTCACAAGCATCCCTGTCAATAAGAGAGCAGCACTGTTCCCACAAAGAATTGATATGAGAAATAGGCTCCTGAGTGCCTTGAGAGACAAAACTGTGATTTTTCTACTGGAGATCTGATCTACACTCAGATTCCACTGCACAGTATGAGTGGAGATGTGTGCTCATTCCTTAGCAAGAGAGTAGCCCGCTGCACAGAACTATATTTGGTAAAATGGCAGACAAAAATGGACAATAATAGCACAGACAGGGTGAAATGGATGTTGGCCTGTCCATCATCCTGGTATGTGATATCATCACTTCACATACCAAGATGCTGGTACGTCGCTATGATTGCTACAGAATGGCTGAGAAAAAGATCACTGCTGTCTTTAAAGAGGCTGTAAAAAGAAAAACTTATTTTTAAACTGTCATGTTGGTGAATGGGAGTTAGGGGACATGAAAATCCTGGTCAGGTGATGCAGTCAGTCCCATATGAGTAACAAGGGTCTAGCGCAGCCAGGAGATTTCCTTGAATCAGTAATTCCGGGAGAAGTGTATTGTCCTTGTAAGTAGACCATTACAGTGAGAGATATTATCCAAGGCTTTGGCTGCACTAGCATATAGTGTGCAGTCGTGTGATTTTTTTTTTTTTAATTATTGTTTATTTTTATTTGCCTTACTCTAGGTGGCTCGTAAGCTGGTGATCATTGAGAGCGATCTGGAGCGTGCTGAGGAGCGTGCTGAACTCTCAGAAGGGTAAGTGCTGTGACTTCCCAGAGAGGTGTGTGAGATGCTGCGAGACAGTGACTATACTTGCATGAGATGTTGGCAGTACACTTCTTTGTGTTCAGCTCAAAGCTATGTTTTGCTCATTTACTGTAACAATTGAGATAAATGTTAAAAACTAAAGTAAACGTGTGTGTAGATGTATGTGTGTGCGTGTGTTTTTTGTCACTGCATGCCCTACCTGCACACTGATTTTGTGAATGGCTTTTGTGCATTTCATGTGTTCACTAACAGCCAAGTCCGACAGCTGGAAGAACAATTAAGAATAATGGATCAAACCTTGAAAGCATTAATGGCTGCAGAGGATAAGGTACTGATACTAATATACAGTTTTCAGGTTTAACTGCAACCCAGATCTCTGATGAGCTTTCATAGCTGTTAGTTCACTCAGTAATGATGAATGAACCTTCACTGCACTCTTTACTCTCTTTGCATCTTGCTTTGGTGGCTTTCTTCGGTCTTTTTTATTTTATTTTATTGATTTAACCTTTACAACTGATCTTTTGGCAGCCAAAAAGAAGCTGAACTATCTCATATTTAAAGGGTCTGTGAGTACTTCCAAGTAAGCCTGGTGCTGTAGGTAACTTGTTTGTAATAGGGTTTGTTTTTTAAAGAGAAGTCTGGCATTGTAATGAATTGCTTTCAAGTTGAGATGGATTCAGCTGCTTTTTAGGCCGTTCTTTTGCTCTGTAATTCAGTTTTCATTTTTCTCAATCTTTCTCCCCCCTTTTTTTTCCTATTTTTCCTATTTCTTTTGCTTGACTGATCTCCCACCTGCCCCCTTTCCTGCCTCTGTTCCAAAATAATAGCAAATGTGCTGAGCTTGAAGAGGAGTTGAAAACTGTGACCAACAACCTGAAGTCGCTGGAGGCTCAGGCTGAGAAGGTAGGCTAGAGCCTTATAACCCCAGTGGCCTGGATTTTTATGCATTGTCCTTAAATGTTTATACCGTATTTCAATAAGGCTTTTGGTAAATGGAAATATTTAGATTCGTTACTTAGATACTATCAGGCCATTGCCAGAAATCTGACATTAATTCAAGTACATAATCAAAATATGCATAACATTAATTATCCATCAGTGTTACTTAAAACTTTATAGCCATAAAATGCAATTTGTGTGCTGAGATACTTAATTTTTTCCAACTTGTCCTCCTACCTTAAAATTATAGTACCAAATGCTGCCCTGAGTTACTACTCTGCCACTTGGGCAAAATGTGGCCCTTTTAATAAATGAGAACAAGACCGTTTATGTCTTGAAAGATAAACAAAAGTACTTCCATACCTAGAACTAGTACAGTATATGGTTGTCATTACAGTGTAAGATTGTCATACATGTTGTATTTTCATATAGAAAATATTTTGTCTGACATCTGATGCTCTTTCCAATTACAGTACTCACAGAAGGAAGACAAATATGAAGAGGAGATAAAGATCCTGACTGACAAACTGAAGGAGGTAAAATTAGAATAATCCTGTATTAATGGATTTTTACGATACTGCTCTGATTGATGTGAAATTAATGTGTCAGTGTGGAAAATAGCATAATATGAGGTGCCAGCATCAAAGCTATAGCGCATTAGGCAATATTGAAGGATGACTGTGATTTTACACCTGTTTTCTATTATTCTGTCGTTGAACAGAAATTTTTTTCTCATACTCGTTGTTGCCTTTGTATTTGTAAATATCATGAAAGTTTCCTAAAGTCATTTGTATAGTTTTTGACCTTGTGTGTCTTTTTAACTCCAGGCTGAGACCCGTGCTGAATTTGCTGAGAGATCAGTAACCAAGCTGGAGAAGAGCATCGACGACTTAGAAGGTATGATTGTGCTTTATTTTTCACACTTCCTGCAGAATAGAAAGCTGATATTCACCCATGGGCTTCATCTAGTGCCCAATCCTACAAATCTTTATTCCATGTGACTAGTCTCATGCAAATAAGTAGGACTACTCACATAACTAAAATGAGCAGGATAAGACCCTAAATTAATGAAGTGTTTTCCAGTCCAAATTCATTACTTAATTAAACTTTTTCGCTGGACAGTGTTTTGCTCTTGCCTGTTTCTTGTTCTTTGATATTCTAAGACTTTTTGCTTTAAACTCTTCTACTTGGATATTCAGATATGGAAAATGATCAGATGGCAAATGTTATTAATATGCTAGTTTAATTACTTGACAATATCAGCAATGAGTAATATGTTGTTTGTTATAATTAGGAATATTGAGTTAATTTCATTTATGACTGAGATAAGTGCAGGTCAGGGCAACTATTTCATGATGTAGAACAGCTGCTATTTTCAGTGAAGTTAATGGATTGTATACACATTCAGGAGTACAGCCTATTTAACCTCACAAAGTTTGCTTTTAGGGCTCCGATAAATCTATCAGAATCACAGTACAGAGAATAGAATTCTCTTTTATCTTGAGAATAGAATTCAATAGTGCTTTGTAATTAAAGGTTAAGCTATATGAGATTTACTCGTAAAATTGTTTTAACTTTTTCAGTATTGTTAAGAAGCTTAACTGCTTGATATAGGAAACTGACTTGTACAAGAAGTCTTTAAAGGTTATAAAAGAGCCAGCCAGCTGCAGAGAGTTTATGGTCACTTTCTCAGTTATAAAAAAAAAAGAAAGAAAGAAAGAGAAAAATAAGATGCTTGGGAAGAACTAACCCTCTGGAAAAGCCTGAGGGTGTGACATCATGCAAAACCCAAAACATCTTTTGAAGGTAGAAGTGAGATACCTGGTTCCCCCTAAGCACCATTTTCAACCCTGTTCTCTCTGCTGCTGGCTTGTAGTTCATTGCATGTACCTTGATAACTTGTATAATGCAAGTTAAATACAGTTTAGGGAAGTGGGAATTATTTTTTTGTTGCACACTTTATTTTCTTCAGCTTTATCTGTGTCTCAGCTTGGCTTACTGAAGATGCAGTAATTTAAATGACTTTTCACATAAAGCTGTTCACCATTTGTATTACTTCCTTATTTATATATTGTTTGTTTTGTTCTCTGCCTGCCACACCACTTACTTCTGTGCACTGTTCCCCTATTTTGATGCTGTTTCCGGATGGTGTCCCATGCCACCACCTTCACCTTCCATCACCTGATCATTCTCCATTTCCTTTCACCTCTGCCTTCCCTGGTGAATATTAGATGAGTTATATTCTCAGAAACTGAAGTACAAAGCAATCAGCGAGGAGCTGGACCACGCTCTCAATGATATGACTTCCATGTAAATGTCCTCTCAACCTGTGCCTGTACCTGCTTCTCTACCCTCATGATTGTTTAGTTGCAGCCTTGCAAAATTATACTTGCTCACTCTTTAGGCGGAGGAATACGTTGAATGGGTGTGATTGGGTGTTAAAGCATCATTAGTATTTTCTTCGTCATGCTAAAGGGTGGACAAGTATTGTGCCTGGTCTGGTAAATTTTCTGACAATTTTGCAAGGCTGGCTTAATCAACTCACTTTTACCCATTTGTTTTATATCCATGAACCTGCTTTCCCTTGCAGTTATCTGGCTCATTTCCCTTTGGTTGTTCTTTTACTTTCCACTTCTGAGTTCACTTCTGTTCAAGAATTTCTACAGTGCTCATCATTTTAAAGTTGCCAAAAGATAAGAGTCTCCTTATATGCCATACAGAGAGTACTTTCTACAGAGAATGTTTTTCATTTTATCATAGTGATTATCTCTTTAAGGCCATTTTTAAAAATAGAAGTGACAGCTGTTGGGATGTGGGTTGTTTCTGTGAAGAGCGTTTGAAAAATAAATCTTCCCATATTTGTTAGCGGTGAAAGAAAATAGTTTGAGAGAAAAACCGGTGGAAATATAGAGTATTGACTTGAGTAAAAAGGCAGAAGATTTTACTTTGAGCAGAAAAAATGAAAAAGTGGTAAAATTGCAAGATACGTAGGGTCTGACTGACCAATGTCTTGTTTGGTTGGTATAGTGTTGTTTCAAGCAGACTGAATTTTCTTGTGTGCTTTGAAGACATTGAACAGAAGTCAGCTATGCAGAAACCTTTACATTCTCTCTCCCCTCCCCATACTGATAACTCTCATGTGCACTAATTTTTTTTAAAACTGAGATCAGAAAACCCTGAACACTTGTGGCTCTGTCTAAAGCACACCTATCTGCAGATGTTACTTTCAATTTCTAGACTTCAGTTTCAGAGTTCAACACGTTTTAGCCTTTGGTTAGAGCCACAAGTGTGTTCTGCATGTTTTGAAGGTTTTACATTTTTTCCCCGTTTAATTTTTTTTAAGCATCCCTAAATATACAAATTATGATATTTTTTCCCCTAACTTTCCAGTGTTGGAACTCCTTGGTTGTGGTCTAATATTATCTGTTTTGTATGTTTTGATTCTAAGCCCAGAAATACAATTCCACACAGTGATTTATCACACTAATATCCTTATAAACAGTTTGTAGGACTGTAACAGCTTTATCTCCATTTACAGAGAACAACATGCAGTGCCTTGTATGCAAAATCTTCTCACTAACAATTGTAGCATAATTTAAATTTGAGAGATTTCCAATTTGAAAGTCGGCTTAAAATCTGAGACAACACCATAGACTTTGAAGATTTCATAACTATAACTGCATTTCTGTCATTAGCTTTGAATTATAGGTAACTATTTTTTGTAAGTGGAGTTTAACAAATGGAACAATAATCAGGAATTGACTCTCCGCTATAAATACATTTCTCTATAGATATTTAAACGGAGGCATTGCTATAGCGTTCCAAAAAGAGGTGGTGTGTGATATTTCACTAGTATTCATCTTGGCATGTTTGCTTCCATGTGCTATTGCTGCTGCTTTCTGAATTCTTTCCATCATGCCACTTTTATTTCCCACCTTTTATCTTCATGCAGATAAATTTCTTTGCTTCACCTCTCCAAAGATACCTTCATCAAGCTGGATAAACCACCTTTCCAAGCTCTTGGATGTTTCACGGGTTCATTGTCCTGTCCTCCAGCTTATTCTTTGCTTTTAGCATCCTGACTCAGGACATTACTCTCTTCGTGCCTTCTATTGTACAGAAACTCTCCTTCTTTCAATGTAAAATAAACATCCCACTGTGTAAGATGTATCCATTTTGCTATTCCTTTGCCTTTTATTTATTTAAATTATCATTTCAACTATCAATCAAATTAAAAATCTGCTTTTTTTGCCATTAAGAATTTATTTTTAATTTTCTTTTCTTTCATTTTCTGCTGCTACTTCCTCCCCCTCTCACTGACCCCAACAAACATCTTGCCAGAATATCAAACAATGCAGAATTTCAAAATGAAAAATACCAGTCTGTGGAATAATAATGCTAATCTTGGCTGTCTTAAATTGGTCGCTTTTGTAACGCAATCCTCATTTTCTCTCAAATTAAAATTCAGATGATATGACTTTTTCTTAGAGTTCATTGGTTTTTTAGTCTTATTGTTAAGCCAAAATCTACAAGGACACAGCTCCCACTAGGGTCATTCGGTCGTGAGAACATAGCTGAGAGTACAGTTTGGTCCTTAAGTGCTTGACAGTTGTGTTTTTTCTAGAGAGTCCAAAATTTCCTACTAGGTTGAAGTCTTGATGTGGGAGACTTCCTGCATTATATAAGTTTGTTCTTTAACGTCTAGTAAAAGAACTTTTAAAGGGATAGCGTCAGGTGAAAAATCCTATGTTTTTTTTTCTTTCCAAAATAAGATAACTAAATGTCCTTATCTGTGTTCATTAACAATGTGGGTTATGGAATTTTAAAAATTGATTTATCTGTCACCATAGGTACTGTAAGTTTACTTTTTACATTTCACTGGAGAGATGAAAACACAATAGTTTCACTTTCATTCTTAGTTTCACAGACTGTGCTAGCACAAAGCTGCAAGTTCCAGTTGCAGAAACTTCAGGGGAATGTTTTTAAATCTGAACCAAAAAAAATGTGTCTTTGTCATGCATAATTAAATTCTTTCCATTGATCTCAGGTTTTGTAAAGTTTTGTCTGACAAACCTAAATGATGGGTTCAGATTGACCTGATAGTGTTCCTTTTGAATACAAAACACTAAATATTGACGTTTCTTGCTCTCCTACTGTAATGTACAACTAAGCCTTAATGCTGCTTCAGGAGGACTTACGTTCATTGTAACTATTTTACCTTAATTTCCTTCACAATGGAAAAAGTCCTTTTTTAAACAGCTTTACATTAAAGTGAATATCAATTTAAACTGAACTGACTACTAATTATTTCTTTCATTTGATTTTGTTGCTAAAGTTCTAAGGCTCAAAATGTTAATAAGCTCTGGCCAATGTACTTGATCTTGAATTTGAGGGTGCTCCATTTTAAAGTTGTAGAACAGTAACTTTTTAATTTGGAAAAACAATGAGGAGTCTTTGTGGCACCTTGGAGACTAACAAATGTATTTGGGCATGAGCTTTCGTGGGCTAGAACCCACTACATCACTTCATGCATTTGATGAAGTAGGTTCTAGCCCACGAAAGCTTATGCACAAATACATTTGTTAGTCTCTAATGGGCCACAAGGACTCCTCGTTGTTTTTGCTGATACAGACTATAACATGGCTACCACTTTGAAAGCTTTTTAATTTGGCTATGTCTCATTCCAGTTTAAAAGATACCATCAAGTAACCTCGTGTAGAGCTTTTCCGTTTATATTTTTAAAACCTGCCATTAGTTGCAATTCTCCATGAGGCTTGAAAATACTTCCTTCATCCCTCCCTGCTGTTTCTTCACATTTGGTAATTACTCCTCACTCCCCTCGTTTTTTGAATAGAATTGGAAATTACCTCTTCCCCTTTTCTTTAATAACTTCGGCTTATGCAATCTTGTCAGCTCAATATATCTGTTTGTTCACCCACGTTACTGCTTATTAGAAAAAGCTCTGGAACTAGCTGTGGAGGGAACACAATGGGTTTATTTATTTATTGTAACTTCAGTAGAGTTGCTATGATTGTGAAGATTGTCCAGATTTAAACATATTTATTTTTAAACTTGACTATGGCCTTGCCATTGGTTTTTCTTTCTTTTCTTTTTCTAATTTAAATCCACTAGTTATCAGGGTTAAAAGCCCCTATTTGGCTTTTTCCCTTTTTATGTATAAATTTAAAAGTTAGTGAATTAAGCACAAGATCAACATTTCCAAGTGTGGCTAGTTATTTTAGGACTAGTCTCAGTTTGGGCACACAGAAAGATTGGGAATCCTTATTTCAGTGATTTATATAACTTTAGTTTTGACTGATGCAGGTAAACGTTCATATTTTCATTCAAATTGTAACACAGTATTGTTTGTATAACCACTAAATACATTTTGGCATTCAAAATGGAATTTAGCTACATCTAGGTTTGGATACAGTTTCCAAGTGTATGTTAATATAAAAGGTTGAACGGGAAAAGAAAAAGTAAAAGAAGGAAATTGAGGCAGTCTGGTGGTGGTGTTCTGGTATGTCCTCTGATCTTACTCTCCTGGTCAGTGGAGCCTGGGTTCCCAGGAGGAGCAATTGGTGATTGCCTCTGATTACACAAGTGCGTCCTACAAACGAATTCATTGCAAGGTCTTGCCATCTTTGTAAGGTGCTGGACGCCTATCTTTTAGGGGGAAAACACTGCCGTTGCAGCTATCAAGAAGGGTAAAAGAAGCAAAATGGATGGTTCCCCACAATTGAATAAGTTGTGGAGTTAGGATGTTCAGAAACCTCTGTAGACCTGTCTCAGAATTCACAGCCAGGCTATTAAGAAAAAAACACAAAAAATTGAAAGGGAAACTGAATGGAACTTCATGGAATAGGCCTTTCTAGATTTAGTCTCTAAATAGTGTAGCTGTGGATGTTTTCTCCAGTCTTGAAAATCAACTCTGTTAATGGTCCTTTACTAGTTTGCCGTACTCAAGCAATACATTCAACCCTATCATTTCACCTGTAACAAGAAAGGTGTCTTTTGTGAAAGCTGTCAAAGGGGCACTTGTGAGTTTTTTATTCCAGTTTAAAGGCCTCAAAATCTCCCTATTTCAATAGCTGACAAATACACGTTCTTTTCCTGAAGTACCATTTCAGCTACCAGATTGCGCAATAAAGGGAACATGCAGTGAAGTATGTGGGGCTTGAGCAAATTCCTGTTGAACTTAATGGTAAAACTCCAATGGAAGAGTCAGTGGAAAAAGCTCCAGTGATTTCAGTGTGACTTGAATTGAGCCAAGAAATAGTATGCTGTTGACGAATGCATTTCTGCTGCAGTAAGGGCTGATTATACTATAACTTTTACTCAGCTAGTATTGAATACGATTCTGCCATCTCTACTACATTTGTAAGGAGTCATGGCATTCATAAAACAAGTAAACCCTATGTACATTGCTCATGTATGTGAATTTAAACTGGGAAGTTTGTTCCATGTGGCTTCACTGAGAATACTGTAGCAATTGTCCCATTTTTCTTCCTGTTTCCTGACTTACAAGCCTACTCCACAAAAGAGGTCTTAGAGAAATCCTTTTTGGATTATAAACTGTTTCTTGAGCTTTGGAGTAGGTATTTAGTCATCAGAGAACTAGAATATAAAGGGATTCCTAAGGTAAAGAATTTCTCTCAATATGTAAATAGTTACTGAACTGTCTGTGGTGTGACTAGTTTCTTTATTAACTCTTGCTCTACTGTTTCTCTGTTTAATCTTTGTTCATTCTGCCTTTCTTTTTCTTCTAACCTGCTTGCTGACTGTACAGATCATCTCTACCAGCAACTTGAGCAAAACAGTCGCCTAACTAATGAACTAAAGTTGGCATTGAATGAGGATTAAGCTTTAGTGTGAATAAACTTAGTTGTGTCTAAACAAACTTACTCTGAAGTTCCTCAGAAATGAATGAGTCAAGGTAGAAATATGCAAGAAACCTATAAATTGATTTCCAAGATATTGTAACTGCTGTAAATTAATGGATGAAATTCTCAATTTACTCTTTGGGAAAGAAGTGCAAGTGGAAGAAGTAACACTTCTGATAAGGCTCCCGTAGTATCTTGGAGCAGCCACAAATTCTTCCTTTGCCTGTGCAATAGTTTCTTTCCACTTCAATACCAGTTACAGTAAGTAGCTGAAGATATTTTAAAAAAGGAACCCCCCTCTTTGTAGAGAGATCATAATCCTTTTTAGCTGATTTCACAAATTGGAATTTTACTGGTAACTAGGGGAAGAATATTAGCCAAGATTCAGGTTTCAAAACTAAAATAAAACATACTCCCAGCTATTTTGTATCTGAAAATGTAATGCACTGTTTTGAATTACAATAAAATTGGCTTGTATTTGAATAAAAGCAGTCCTGAAATAGGAACCCCTTTTGGAAATACCTGGTCAGTTTAGAGGTATGCTTGCATCAGAATATAGTCGGTTTTACTGGCTTCTAGTAGCATGTAGCTCCAGAACATTGTGCTCACATACTGTATCATGTAAGACTGTTAAATGACTGTTCTAGGGGGAAAATAGTGTGCGTGCAACATAAAACTACTAACTGCCAATGAAACTGCTGTTATTTTATTTAACAGCTGATATAACTTGTCAATTTCAGTTTTTGGTTCTTTTGTTCTCATTCTCTGCAAGTTCTGAATTATAATGTGACTTCAAAAGTGTGGAGCTGCCTGGAATACAGATTAACAAATCCTGTCATTTATTGTTACCTTGTTCATTAAAAAAAAGTTTAAAACTCCCCATTTCCACAGCACATGGCATCTGGAACTTACAAAAACCTAGTCTATTTTTGGCAGTGTGTTGTTTTTAACATATACAGCTGCAGAACAGTTCAAAACTTGCATCACTTGCAGTTCATGTTGTTAGTTTGGACCATTCCCTAGTTGTCTTGGCTGGGAACATTGATATTTATGAGCATGTACACTACTTATCATAATAAACCCCTCCATTATAAGTGATGATTGCATGCCTTCATGTAAAGAAAATTGATGTGTCCAAAGAGCTGTTGTTCACATTTTGCTTTTCTAATCCCATAACAGAGAAAGTGGCCCATGCCAAAGAAGAAAACCTTAGTATGCATCAGATGCTGGATCAAACTTTACTGGAGTTAAACAACATGTGAAAACCTCCTTAGCTGCAACCACATACATATTTCTTTGTTTTTACACCTGCTTGCCATGAAACCCCTTAAACATGTTTTTATTTTAGTTTCACCACAGTCACAGGAACATCTGCTAAATACTAGGCAGGGGTCAGGGAAACACCAAAATGGGCAAGCCATATGCAGGTTGAACTATTCTATTATGGTTTCAATGTGCCATTTCCCAATATAATGTTGCCTACACTTTGTAGAGAGTTCAGCAACACCAGTATGCTTAGTCTGTCCAGGCATCTTTGATGTGTCAGAAAGAATACCACCTCAAGTGCCAGCTATATATTTAACAGGACAGTTTATGTTGGAGAGACAAATCAGGTGTGGACTGGTGCTACTTTGAACAAAAGGTACAGCTGTGGTCTTTTGTTTGATATTGTACAATTCAGAAGTTAGTCCAGCATGGTAATTTATTTTATCTGAGTTTTTTATTGAGCTGTGCTAATTCAATAAAACCAAGGATTTGTAAGCCACAAACAATATTTAAGACTTTTTGGTTTTTCGCTTGTATATTTGCAGCTCATTACAAATGTGTAGGTCAGCATTTCAACTTGAGTATCCATTCCATTGTATTTTTCATGTTGAAATGAAAGATTCAGTAAATTCCGGAGAAAACATAAATTTGGGAGATTGTTTTAAAATGTATTTTATTTGTGTGGAATTGGGGGGGGAATTTATAAATTGGTATTTGCCTCACTTTATTTTACGCACATCTTGAGCAGTTTTAAAAGTATACCTGTATGTAAACGTTGTATAATGATATGAAATAAAATGCACATTTTAGGACATTTTTTAAAATTTTGCTGTCCTGTGATTTATATTTTTAATCTTTTCATTTTTTTGTCTATATAAAGCATGAATATGCATGGCTGTGGCTCATCGGGATAAAATATATTGACAAGCTGGCTTTCCATCTTCTCTAAAAGTAAAATGAAAACAATGCCAAAATGAATAACATATTACATTTTGCCCTATTGCCAGAGGGTCACAATAGTTAAAAACTTTTTAAAAATTTAAAAATTTGTGCTATAATAATGTGCTCTTAATTTTTAATTACTGTTGTGTGTGTATATTCTTAGAGATTGTTCAGAACCAAACCTCCCAATCCAAACACACTCAGTACTTGTCTTCACTGCAGAGTTAAATCATAACTCAAGTATTACCCCTAACTCGAGTCTGTGCAATCCCTTATTTCGAGTATGGTGGTACTTTTAACTCCAGTTGTCTGGTTCCTTGGGATATAGGCTACAACTCGAGTTAGCATGTCTTGCTGGCTGCTAATATATCATTCTGTATAGCTTGAACATTATTTCGCAGTCAAGTAGTTAACTGGGCAGTAAAGACATGTATCCTCACACTCTGATCCAGTTTTACAGCTAAGGCCCATCTCTCTATACTGGTGAGTAGGATTTTCAAAAGGCCTTGGCCTAATTCTGTTCTCAGTGAAGTAAGTAACAAAACTCCCAACAGTGAGCACATCTTAAAATCCCACCATAGCATATTTGTGTATCTTAGATATTCATGTACTTGGTATAGTAACTCTTTGAAAGTTCTGTGGCCAAGCCCACTCTGAATGAGCTATTCTTTTTCTTCCCCCTCCTCACAGTTTCAGCAGCTGGATTTTAATTATGTATTTGTCTTTATTTTGATTGCCTGCTCATTTTAATTGCTTGCTCTGTCACTGGAAAACTTGAAAAAATGGGGATGGGTCTGTATTGGTGACTATTATGTCTCATTCCCTTTTTTTTCTACGCACACACCTTGGTTGCTGGGGGGGGGGGGGGGCCAGTACACTACCCATCCTTTCACCCAGCAGCCAGGGTAGAGGAATGGGAGCAAGTTAAAAAGATGCTTTCAGATCATCCAAAGGTTGTACTACTGGATCCTGGGCAATTAATGGAAACTAAGAAACTTCACAATGTCTTGTGCTCTATAAGAAATAGTGGAAGGATAAGGAAGCATGGAATGTTTTCAGGTACTAATTGTGTAGGAGGGGAGATATACTGGAGCTGCTTCTCCATTGCCCCTGGCCTCTGTTCATCACTGTAGAAAGGGGATGGAAATAACATGGCAGGGAATATTTCCAGTGTCACAGGCCTCTCTCAGTAGTGCAGAGCTGCTGTAATGGCACTGTATCTGCTTCCCACCAAGAATGTAAAGGGTGGGCTAGAACATTGCCAGAGCATTCCCCTGCTTCAGCTATTCTCTGCTTCCATGTTTGAGGAGCTCTAGGTCTGATCTAACTTGGATGGGGCTGTGCCTCAGAAGCCCTGAAAATACCAGAGGTGCAAAAACAGATTAATAATAATCCCCCTTCCTTAGTGCAAGGCTGGAATACCAGGTAATGGGGCTGTAAGAGTCCAATCCTGCGCTTGCTCACTGTTGTGAGGTCGATGGGGCTGCTCACAGTAGTAAATCTGAGGCTAGGTAATGGTGGTTTGTAGGATTAGGCCCTAGGCCATGCAGTGAGTCATTGGCTGGGTTGCGATGTGAATGGAGGCATTCTTGGCTCTCAGCCGTGTGTTATATGCTGCAGAGTACACTGCCTCTCCCAATGGCTGTTTTTATGGCCCTATAGACTGTCCTTGTGCGTTTAGTTCTAAACGACTGCACGCTTGAGTAAAAACAAACCTTTTATGTATGCACATTAAAATCTATCACCTTCAAGGAAGCAATGAATAGTGCTCCCCCCTTCTTGTGTGGTTGTTGCGTTTTCAATATCTCTTAACGAGAAGATCTTAAATACTAAAATGGCAAATGTCTGCAAACAGAGATGTGAATTCTGCTGAAAGTCACATTCTTTCTCTCAGCTCCTGTAGTAACTTTCCTCAAGTGAAGTGCTGTGGTGGTTGTTACAAGCCTTCACAATAAGCAAATAAATGCCTTCCTTCTCCTTGGAGAACTGAAGGTAAATGAGAATGAGCCAGCCCCACGTGGCTTTTATTTGCTGACTCTAGCCACAGGCACTGCACACACATACACTTGTATTGACACAGTAAAATCTGTTTGGATCAGGCTAATCATGCGTTTCATACCTCTGAGCCACTAGCCATTGTGGGCCACTCCTATAGTTATTTAGCAGGCAAAACACATTGGTGTTAGAGAGTGATTGTTTGCATGCAGGATCAGTTTTTCCTTTTTTTAGACCCAAATCTAACTCCTAATAAACATGGGTTTCTCTCCCTGCTGCTGTTGCCCTTTCCTTACAGCAGAAATGCTAACTCACGAAATTGAGTTAATAGAAAATAGTTTTTGTTAAATCACTGAATCCCATGTCATTTTGAGTTTCCTGCAGCGTACGTTCTTGTGTGACAGTCCAATTCATTTCTTCCTTGAATGCCAGAACACGTTTGGCAGATTGAAATATACCATTATATATTACTTGTCTAGCACTTTAAACATGCTGTAGCGCTTTGCAGACTTAATGTCTATTAGGTACTTTTCCCAGTCACCTGTGATCTGTCCTTTGTCAGTAAAATATTGTCAGTCCCCATCAATGAGACATGACCCTTTAGAGAATTAGCTCTAAGAGGAATTTAACGAGCCAATTTCTGCTCTCATTTCCACTAGTGGAAAACTGGTAAGATCACTAACTTCAGTGGAATTACTCTCAATTCCTACAGGTGGGAGTAAGAGCAGAAACTGGCCCAAAAAAATTAGCAAGTGAAAAAATATAAAGAATCAAAAGAGGAGAGATGAAAAAATATCCGCCAGTCCATTGTGAAATGGAATATCTTTCCTCAGACATTTCTTTTGGACTAAGATTTGTATTTTGAGGGGTTTTTTATTTAATAAAAAAGGAACATCAATGAAAGAATGATTGGGAATTAAGACAAAAAGGTTAAAAAAAGGTTAAATATTATAGAGCAAATGAGATTTTCCATCCTAATACGTTCTCTTGGAAAACACACACAGGAATACTTTCTTTAATGAAGAAAAGCTGTGTAATTTTCCTTCTTCGGTGTGTTTTGTGTTCTTTCCAAGAGCTACGCTATGGAAAATCAGTATAAATTTGAATAGGATTCTTGGCGGCAGCTGCAAACCTATCTCATTGTCTCTAAGCCAGAGACCCTGCCAATTTTTAAACTATTCCTGAGTATTGTATAAACATAGGGTACCCCTAAAAATGAATAGCGCTTAGTAAGCAATGCGAATGTGGATCAGTTGATTTATATAGGGGAGAGCAATGAAGAATTCACAAAAAACCTTTTCTGTGCAGAGAATTCAAATGCTATTTTTGTTAATAGTAAAGATGTTGACCTTGTCTGCACCATTTCCCACAGTCTCATAATCTGATTTCTGTAACCCACTGAAATTCTATATCCTTGTAATCTAGGAAGCTGTTGCGTTCAAAGGACCTAATTCTGCATGTCCTACAAAGGCCAGATTCCCATTGATTTAAGTGGAAGATTTGCCTGTATAAGGACTCACTTATTGGGTCCCATTTTGTCACTTCTTCACTCACAGGTCATCAAATGCCAGGAGTCCTTAGTGTAGCATTAATATATATTGGCCTCTTCTTCCTACTTTGCTGTTTTATTTAAACAGCAGCTCCAGCCTGAACATTGTTAGTCCACTCTTTAATAATATCACATCTGCAATTGACAAGTATAAGATGAGATGCAAATTTCATATGGCAGCTTGCAAAGTCATATGAAAATCAGTTTCGTTTGTATACAGCATTGAACAGCAAATATGAGATACAAGTATCAGGAGAACAAAAAACTAACTGTGGCCCCAATCTTGCAAAGTGTGGGACCTTATTCATATGCAGAGCCTTGCTTGGAAACTGCATTTGCAGATCTCTTTGAGGATCAGGACCTTTAACAGTGTTCTCCAGTTTCCATACTAAAACGCTACCAGAAATAATTTAATTGCAAGCTCCTTTTGGCAGCAAAGTCTTTAGCCATTTTTCACTTGCAAAGTGTGAACACTATGGGCTGATGAAAAGTCCACTGAAGTCAATTAGTCTTTCAACTTCAGTGGTTCTTCGGATCAGGCCCTAAGGCCTAATAAAAATTAACTGTGCCAAGTGAGAGCTCTGATACAGTCCTGTAGTGTGTCTGAAAAGAAATTTTTGGGAGAATGACCATAATGGGGCACTCTACCTTGAACAGCCTGTTACAATATGTGCTAATTAGTTATGCTAAAGTGTTCCAATTTGCATTTAGCCCTGAAGAAGAGCTCTGTGTGACTTGAAAGCTTCTCTCTCTCACCAACAGAAGTCGATCCAGTAAAAGATATTACCTCATCCATCTTTTTTTCTCTCTACTAGTCTGGGACCGACACAGATACAACTACACTGCATACAAGCTTAACTACAATAACTCCTTGCTTAACGTGTAGTTATGTTCCTGAAAAATGCTACTTTAAGCGAAACAATGTTAAGCAAATCCAATTTCCCCATAAATATTAATGTAAATGGAAGGGCGGGGGTTAGGTTCCAGGGAAATTTTTTTCACCAGACAAAAGCCTATATTTTATATATATATATATATATATATACACACACACACACACACACAGTGTAAGTTTTAAACAATTTAATACTGTACACAGCAATGATGATTGTGAAGCTTGGTTGAGGTGGTGGAGTCAGAGGGTAGGATATTTCCGATAATGCCTTGCTGCTAAATGATGAACTAGCACTCCGCTGAGCCCTCAAGGGTTAACACATTGTTAATGTAACCTCACACTCTACAAGACAGCATAAGTGGAGAGAGGAGACACAGCATGGCAGAGAGAGACAGAGACACATTTTGTGTGTGTGTGTGTGTGTATGAGAGAGAGAGAGAGAGAGTGTGTGTGTGAGATGCGCATTGCCCCTTTAAATATGGTGACCCCACTCTAAGTACATTGCCTTTTTAAGTAGATCAGCAAGTTGAGACAGTAGCTGCTGCTAGCAAGCTCCCTCAGTTCTGAGCCCTGTCCTGTCCTTTCCCCCATCCTACCCCTCCCTCCGCTCTGTGGAGATGGGGTACAGGATCAGAGGGAGGGGACACCCTGATATTAGCAATGCTTTCCCCCGGCTCTGCACAGCAAGGAGGAGGCTGGCTGTGGAGGGAGGGACAGCTGAAATGCCGGCAATTGATAGCCTGCTGGGTGGCTACCACAGAGGGAACTTAGGGGAGCTGAGAGGGGGGCTGCCGGCCCACCCTGGTTCCAAGCCCCCACCAGCTAGCTCCAACGGGCTGCTCTTTCTGCAATCATTGGACAAAGCAGGCGGCTGCCAAACATTATAAGAGAGCTTTGCGCAAGTTTAAACGAGCATGTTCTCTAACTGATCAGCAACATAAGAACGTTAAGCAGGATGACGTTAAGTGAGGAGTTACTGTATAGCTATGTCTATACTGCCACTTATGTCGGTATCACTTATGTCACTCGGGTGTGAATAAGGCACACACACCCCCAAGTGACATAAGTGATACAGACCTAAGTGCTGGGGTGGACAGTGCTATGTTAGCTACCATCTCTTATTGGATTAATGAAGTCAACTGAGAGCTTTTGTCGGCTTAGAGCAGCTACCCTACACTGCTACCCTGACTACACTGTAAGCTCTCTAGTGTAGCCATAGCCCAAGTGTGTCTCAGCTGTTTATGAACTCCTGTCCTTACCATAACTTCTAGAGACTCAGCAAATATATTTCCATTTTAAAACACAGTATTCCCTTATTGCTGAGCAAATTAGCATTAAAACGCTCTAGCTTCTTTTGGAGAAAAAAGCACTATTACAGTGTTACAGGAAACTGGCCCAGATTTTCCTCTCCTCATCCTTAGTGCTGCTCTACTTGTTTACATGCTAAGAATAAAATATGAAGAGTATTACACACATTCCAGAGTGAGAAGCGGACAAGAGAGCAGGATGATTTTATTTGTGCAGACAGTTCTGCTGTCCAGAGAAAATCAAAACCAGGAAGAGAAATGAACTACAGAAAAAGCGTCTAAACAAGGGAAACCATAGGGCAGAGTGCTGCACAGGAGGCTAAGAGCCCATCAGAATCCTCCCCTCGGGCCTCCTGCCATGTGATTGCTACTGCTTTGGGTCAGCAGTACCACCCATCCTCCCAGCCAGTGCACTACTCTTCCAAGGGTGAAAATGGCTGGTAAAATAGAGGTAGCTGCAGATCCACTGACTGCCCCTCCCCTGACTTTAAAGCACCCGCAGCAAGCTGGAGCTAAAAGTTCCTGCAGAACAAAGCCCTGTGATCCATCCAGTGTGTGGACTCCTGCGTGAGTTCTTCAGATTCTCCTCACCACAATCTTCATGCAGCAGAATAGTGTGGGTTCCTGAGACAAGGCCCCAGAGACTACGGCCTGATTTGGCCTTTGGTGATTTACTACTGCACCATTGAGAAATGATTTTGTTTGTCCAAATCTCTGTAGCAACAGAGTTGCCGCATTTCCCCAATGAGCAGGCACACGCTCCTTACTGCTATTTCTATACCCCCAAGAGTAAACTAACCTGGCTTCACTAATGGTGTTGGCAGGTACGAGTAGTGGACAATGGGATACTGCTGACTGCTGGAGCCAGTATTGTTTCTCTTTGAATGGCCTTAAGCTTCAGGAGCCTTTTTTTTTTTTTCTTTTGGAGAGGGGAGGGGGGAAACGGAGGCATTGAATTAAGTTATTCCAAGTGCTGTAAATAAGTCCTCAGAGTTCCCAAGCCACAAAGGACCTAGAGTTAGGCCCCAGTTACCCCTGTTGTCTTTGGCTGTGGATGTGTAGATGAGATCAAACCATGTTCCAGAACAGTTACAGCCTAAATTCCAGCACACATCAGCAACAACTGCCATACCACAGTTGGGTACAGGTATTTGCTGTGTTACAACACAGTCCTTAGTCTGAGCGCTCCTCAGAGCAGGGACTGTCCTGAAGCGCTTGGAAAGCACCCACCACGTAGGTCAAGGCTACTGCATATTAATAAGAATAATTCTCAGGGTTGTTTTGTTTGCCTCAGTGGAACCTCACTGGGCTAGGACTTCATAACCCAGGAAGTTTCTTGACTCTTTAAAAATGGCCAAAGACCCCACCATTTTCCCCCATTGCAGTTTTTTTTTTTCAGCTGTCAGCAGCCTGGTACCAAATGAGTAAGTGAGCATATTTTGTATGTATATACGGCCCCAGCCCAAGGCATTTCTTGGGGGTTAACAACCAGCTGCAAGGGATTATGGGTGCAAGGTGCAGTCCAAGGGGCCCCAGATGGTCATTAATCCCCAGGAAATGCTCTGTGTGGAAGTTGTTATTGCTGTAAGGTGAAAATGAGCCCCATACAGGCATGTGGAGCGCTTGTTCCTCAAGGATGTTGCAGTTTCGGTGAGTATGAGAGCTCTGTCCATTAACCAATTAAATTCTTGAATCCTCTCCCCGTCCACGAGTTCTGGCCACAGAGAAGCAGCACATTCCAAGGTGCATAAGCACAAGAAACTGCACAGACCATCGGATCTGTCAGCACCAACGACTGAGCCTCACAGTCCTTCCAGGTTGACACTGCCAAGGTCCAGAGAATCTTCATTTCCATGTCAGTCCTCCACTCTGACTCCCATTCCCATTCCAGGTCCACAGGGTCTTTTCCTCTGCCAGTCTACAGTTCCATATGTCAAACTATTTGGCTTTGTTCACAAAATATGACTTCCTTGCCTACAGTAACCTAATCGATTTCAGTGACAAGCTGCCCCAACACAATCAAGCCTGATTCCAGGCTATCCTAGAGGAAGGGAAACTGGTGGCCAGGATTACATTGCAGGCTGCATTGGACACATCACATACCTTTGCATACCATGGCTATGGGGATCATCATGCACAGATAATTCTGGTTGCATGAGTCTGGGTTCCTGAGGGAGGTCCAGACCACCTTAGAGAGACTTCCTTTTGATGAGTCTCACCTCTTTAATCAGAGACGGATGACTCGCTTCACTCCCTCAAGGATTCTAGAGCCACTCTGGTTGTGGGGCATCTACACACAGGTACCCAAGTGCAAATTCTTCTATCCACCTCCACCCTAGGAATTCAGAGCTCCCCAGTTTTTCCAACAATAGTGCTATGAGCCGCTTTGCAAATGGCAGAAGACCCAGCAACCCTGTCACTCCAGTCCCATCATCGGCACAACCTTCTGCCTCTTACAATCAATCCTCTCAGAAACATTATTTCTGAGCACATTCAGGGAGCTGCCAACCACCACACCACACGCTGTGCACCTAACCCACCATCTTCAGTGGGTGCCTAGCACTCTTCTTACCAGCTTGGAGTGTGATAACCATGGACACGAGGCCTCTTCTGGCACCTGTGTCATCAGTAAAATTGCAATGTTCCAACTGCAGAATTGTTAGTGGTGATGATGGAAAGACCCCGCCAGCTTGACGGACAGATCCCAAGGTGAGCACACAAAAATGACAGTTAAGAAAAATTGATTTTTTTTGTGACTTGAGTAATCAGCAGTCACTTTTTGAAGCAATGCTTTAACTGTTCAGTCTTGACCCTGCAAACAGTATAGAGTGGTGAGCGCTCAAGGTCAAAGAACTGAGTCATCTTGGATAACTATTTACGAATCAAGAAGCTGATAGTTTCATCCTGGTGACTGTAGGGCTAAACTGTCACCTATTTAGGCGCTGACTGCAGATGTTAGTCATCTCAAACAGCTGTTTTCCCCAGCATTTTCCTATAATATGGCATGTGCGGGCATAAATGAAATTCCTCATCTGATTGTTCCTTGAAAGGAGCCAGTCTGTATTCTGGTCTCCTTGTGTGTCTCCTTTCATGCTGTTTTTACATCACTATATCTCCATTAAGTTGAGTTACTCCTGATTTACACCAGTGTGTGAGAGAGGAAAACTAGGCCCCTTACCAATCGGTGCACTCTGACACACAAATAGAGAAGTTCCTTTTCCAAATGTATCTATTTTGGGAGCAATAACACACCAGGAGAGAAGTGATTCCTGCAGACTGCAACAAAGGCTACATCGTGGATATATGGGGCTCGAAGCTAAATGCCTCCTCCCAACCTCTGGAGACATTTCTGATTTTACAAGAGGCTTTTCCTGTTTCATAGTGATGGTGTCTGATAGTGCTTGGTGAGTCACTTGTGCCTGGTCATAAACAACACTGTTGGTGATTCAGGTTTCAAGGCTCAAGCACAGTACTTTAAAGGCAAGTAAAATGACAAGGGCCTGATCCAAACATTATTGAAATCAGTGGAAATCTTTCAGCTTACTTCATGGGGCCCCATGTTAGATGGAGAAGTAGAGCTGGATTTCAGGCACAAAATGTGGGCCTGGATTGGAACACCTCAAAGTGTGTGAGTATTTAGCTCCGGGGTTTTCGTTCAGGTCCAGCTCTAAGAATGCAACAGATAAGACAGCGTATTACGGTGCGAAGAGAATGAGTGAGTTGAGCATGAGCACTGAGAGTGGAGCCAAAAGTACAGGAGCCCAAACACACTCAGACCATATTGCTGGGAGAAAAGTCGATTCATTGGTATATCTACATGTGTATTTGAATGAACTAAAGAGAATACCACAAAGAGATGCTAGAGCTTCAAAAACAACCAGAGAATCTGGAAAATTTGGTCACTTCCCAACTGAGACAACCTATTTTGTGTCCCAACTGTAGAAGAAGAATAAAGGTAAACATTAATATATGCCATACATTTCTCAGACAAGCCCCTGTGCAAGGATTTCCATACACACCCAACAGAGAGCTTGGAAATATGTTTTTGACACCACTAGATATTATCTGCATTAGATGTGTTGTGCCCTTTCATTTTACTTTCATTCATCTGGCCATCTGCTGTGGATGTGCTACTCCAGCATGTCACTTCTGGATGGCTGGATGCAGTTGGCAGGCATGCTCAGCTGTTGGATAAGCAATCCTGTGGCAGGGAGCCAGAGTAGCTGTCACCGTGTTTCTAGCTTATGGTAAGTAACTGGGTTGTTTTTCAGGGGAAAGGGGTTGTTTAATCACCATGCTGCTAGAAGCCAGGCCATCTCCTACACAGCAGTGGTTCTCAAACTTTTGTACTGGTGGTCCCTTTCACATAGCTAGTCTCTGAGTGCAAACCCCCTAAAAAATTTAGAACACTTTTTAATATATTTAACACCATTATAAATGCTGGAGGCAAAGCATGGTTTGGGATGGAGGCTGACAGCTCACGACCCCCCAGGTAATAACCTCGTGACCCCCTGAGGGGTCCCAGCCCCCACTTTGAGAACTCCTGTCCTACAGCTTCCCCTGTGCAGCATTTTGGAGTCAGAGGGCTTTACAGGGGGCATTTTGAGTTTGCTTACTATATAAATTGCATCTTTGGAGTTTAAGTTTAAGAATGACACTTTCTGCCTAATGGTTTATGGAATTTATTAGCCAAGTGGGGAGGGAGATAAACATACAGAATTATCTCTCTCATTTTGATACTTTTAGGCTTTTATACATGAAGTTTAAAACTTAAGTGCTTTGGTTCCAAGACTGTTTTAGGAAAGCCACGGTCAGGGCTGGATTAACGCAGGGGCTTTAGGGGCTGCAGCCCAGGGCCTCAGGCTAAGGGGGGCCCTACAAAAATAAATCAGTAATTATATACAATTCAATGGTCACCGACCCGTCGATCACGATCAACTGGGTGATCCTTTAGTTTCTGCCAGTCGATCGCGATCTCTAGGCTGCTAAAAGTCCAGCGGCACAGCAGGGCTCAGGCAGGCTGCCTGCGTGCCGTGGCCCCACGCCACTCCTAGAAGCAGCCAGCCGCTGGCACATCTCTGCAGCCCCTGGTGTAGGGGAGAAGTAGCTCCACGCACTGCCCCCGCTCCCAGGACTGACCCAGGAGCCAGTGCTTGCGGGCACGGGCAGCGCACACAGACAGATTCCCCTCCCCCACAAGGGATGTGCAAAGACGTGCCAGCATCCAGACACTTCTGGGAGCAGCGTGGGGGTATGGCAGCCTGCCTGAGCCCTGCTGCAGCGCCAGGTGGGAGCTGCTTGTGGTAAGCACCTCCCAGCCAGAGACTGCACCTTGCACCCCGTCCTGCACCCCAACCCCCTGCCCCAGGTCAGAAGCCCCTCCTGCACCCAAACTCCCTCCCAGACCTCTCACCTCTCACCCTCTCCTGCACCCCAACCCCCTCCCCCAGCCTGGAGCCCCCTCCTGTACCCAAACTCCCCTCCCAGACCCCACACCCCTCACCCTCTTCTGCACCCCAACACTCTGCCCCAGCCTGGAGCCCCCTCCTGTAGCCAAACTTCCTCCCAGAAAGAAACTAATATAACAGCTGTTCTAAGGTAAGAAGCAGGCTATTTTGAATTAACTGAACTATATATTTTAAGACTGAAATGTAACCACAGAACTGCTTTGTATTAATTAAAAGGCAAATTTAGCATAGCGTTAATAGCCTCAATGTGATAATTTTGTTTTAAATTAGGGAAAAGACTTGTATTTAGGGGCCCCACAAAATCTAATAGCCCCTGGCCCATAGGAGAGTTAAGCCGCCCCTGGCCACAGTATAGAGGTAGCTGACAGTGTGAGCTGCCCAAGCTGTATACTTTTGTGCACACATATTTGCATATATACAACTGCAGTTTCCAGGGTGATCAGTGCAGCTCTTTCGATGAAAACTAAAATAGAGGAGTTGAATGAGGAGAAAAGTTGGAGACTAGCAAAGAGATCAGAACGGATAATTAATTGGCTTTACTTCTAGTTATAAATCCACTTTTAAGGATCAAATTCTGTCCTCCTTACAGAGCCCAGACACCTGCTGACTACGAAAAGGGGGTTTGTCGGAAGAGAAATTCAGGAAAATCAGGAGGTAAACCTAATTGTTATTTTTACACCATTAAAATATGTCTTTCCCCAAAGTTTCTCCCACCACTTATTTTTAATTAGTCAAAAAAAAAATCTTTTTAAATCCCAGGAGAATTAAGATAATCTCAGTGCAAAGTATATAAAATCCTCCACATGAGAAAATGGAGTTTCTAAATAATTTTCTTCTTTCATAAAGACATTACACATCTGTGTCCCTTTAATTTGCCTGCAACCAGATCATGGTCTCTTCAGGATTATTTTCCCAGGCATCTGGAATAATAATAATAACTTTCCAGTGCCCATTCATTGTTCCCAGGAAGAGTGTCAGTCTGATATAGCAATTAAGTAGCACTGTGGTGCTGCAAAATACCCTCATTTTCTATATTATTTAAAGTCAACAGACTTCAGCGGCTAACAATCCATGCATATATAGGAAAGGGGAGTAAATCAAGATTTAATCACATCACTTTTGTGACATGTATAAAGAAACAATAAACAGCCTATCATTGTACAAAACCCAGGGGCTGCACAGAGGAAGCCATTTGCAGTGCACAACCAGTTCCAACAGTACCTAGGAGCTGTTCTACATAATTGTGAGCACCACTTCCTACCACCTTATCTGTTAACTATTTACAGATACACAGCTATAGAGCATTCCTATTACACCAGTCCTGCCACAGTTACATCAGCGGTCTTGTCTAGGCTAGGAAAAGATCATGCTTAACTAGACTAGACAGGATGTAATACCTTTAAATTGTGTTGGCCGGTTGTGGTCCAGCTACAGTTAATCAAGACCATCTAATTCATTTTTAAAGTTGCTAGAAATTGTCTGTTAGTGTTTACAGAATTCTTAATTAAAAATGACTTTGCTACCATGTTTTTCAATGCTACTATTTTGCTAGTCTAGATGGACAATGGGCATTTTACAATTTACTTCAATGAGCCCATAATATCTTATTCCCAGAATCTTGAAATTAAATAAGCATTGGTGAGAAACAGCTGGCTAACCTATCCTGCATTTGATATGGAGAAGGACAGAGGAATGTGTCGCCAAACATACCTATAAACTCTGGTCCTCTAAAAAGCAATGGAACTGGTTTTTAGAGGGACAAAATGAAAAAAGATAGATCTTTTGCTTAAAAAAAGCCACTTGATCATGCATATTAGAGCTGGTCAAATAGTTATAAAGCAAATAAACCCTGATTTGTAAATATTTTTATGACTCAAAGTGGTGAGTTCAATTTCTTGGGTCACATTATTCATTATTGGTAAGGCTGCGGGTTTGTCATGGAAGTCACAGCTCAGGCGGCGCAGTCGCACCAGCTGCTGCTGGGGCAGTCTCGGGCAAAGTTAAGTGTTCCCCTCCCCACCAGCAGCAGCAGTTGGGGTGTAGGAGGGGACAGGGATGGAGCACGGAACTGGGTGAGGTGGGCTCTGGGTGGCGCTTACTTTGGGGGCAACATCCCCCTCACTCAGCTGCTAGGCTGAGGTATGGCCAGGCAGTTCTGCATGCTGCTTCTGCCCAGAGCACTGGCTTCGCAGCTCCCATTGGCCAGAAACCATGGCCAATGGGAGCTGTGCGGGCAGTGCCTGCAGGCAGAGGTGGGATGTTGCTGCTTCCAGGTAGCCCCCCAGGTAAGTGCTGCCCAGAGCCCGCCTCATCCCATCCCATGCCCAAACTCTGCTGCTGGGGTGGGAAGCGGTGCGGAACCAGGTAGGGAGCCCGCTGGCCCCACCAAACATCCCTCCACCAGCACCAGTGGGGGTCCCAGGCAGTGTGCTCCCCTCCCGCCCAGTACCAGGGCTGCCCTCCTCCGATACCTTCTCCCTCCCAAATTTTAGTGGGGGTATATAGTAAAAGTGATGGACTGGTCATGGGTCAGGAATTTTTGTTTACTGCCTGTGATCTGTCCCTGACTTTTACTAAAAATACCCATGATTAAAACATAGCCTTAATTATTGGTAATCATTCAGACAACCTCTATGAATTGCTGAAAAGGTTTGCAAATCCTGAAAGCTTCAGAAATGTTTACACACCTGTAAATTCATGCTGGAATGGCACAATGCCTTATTTTCCTATTTTAAAAGATTCCGTCATCCAATTAAGAAACAGAAACGAGACAGAAACAAGTGACTCAGGGTTTGTCTACACAGGGAGTTATTCCTAATTAACAACATGTCTGGACACTCTTATTCCGGAAAACATATGTCCCCACGTGGACTTAATCAGGAACAATAGGTAGACAAATGCACACGCACTCATCTAGAGTGAACATTTGGGAAATAACACACAGATTGGAAATTATTTGGCAAATTATTCTTACACAAATTTTCAAAGAAAATCAGGATCCATTTGTAATGATTCACAAATGGGGGAAAGGAGGTGAAATATGTAATGCATATAATTCGCAACAGATGGTTTACATCCACATAATGAATGGTGCAAGGCAAGTTTTTCCTCTCAAAGCAAAATCTGTAACTATATAGCCACTTACATACCTTTGGTGAAGGAAGGTCTGGATTTCAGCCAGGTCTAGGCATCCTAGCATAGAATTTTGTTGTTCCTCATTGGTGAAGACAGCACTACTTCTGTAAAATCTCACATCCAGCAATAATACTTAGCATGGAGATTCAAAATGCTGAAAATTGTAGTTGTTGCCCATAGCAAAAAAAAAAAATGTGTTTGGTTGGTCAGTCTGTTTTAGAGCCAGTTTAGCTAGTGTGTCAGCTAGTATAGAGTCCTACTGTAGTGCAGCTATTTCTTTTTCTGTTGCCCGTTGATTAAACCAGTAAGGTTTCTTACTGCAACCTACTAAATTAATATTCCGTGTCAAAGAGAATTTAAAGTTCCATCCCTTGGTTCTCCAAAAAAACAAAAAGTCTTGCTGAAGAAAAGATGAAGGAAAGGAAAGATTGATTTCTAACTACATTTAACATTCTCTCCTTTACTTCCCTTCATCTTTTATTCAGAAAGAGTTTTTGTCTTGTTTTGAAACGTTCCTTTCATAGTATCAGTGCGGAAGCATTAGATGTGGTCAAGTAAATCACTAACCACATGCTGGCTGAATCTTCCACTAACTTGTCTGTCTTCCCACAGAAAATAACCATCTGCTGAAAATGCCTTACTCTCTCCTAGATCTTGAATTTTTTATTACACAATAAATCTTTTAAGTTGCAACCTTCCCACCCCCTTATTTTCCTTCTGGCATTTTCTCCCTCACAAATAATAAATTAGATTCCTAGTAATAATTTTCTCTTTGCACATATTTATAGGGACCTTTCCATTTGATTTAACTTGCTGATGCGTAGAAGGGGAAAGTTGAAGACCTAATTTTAATTTATTTGTTTTAAAAAAGGTTTACAACTGTTATAGACCCTCATATTAATGAAAAAATAGAACGTCAGTCATATCACATTAAAATTATCTTTTCTTTGGATTTAAAAATTCCTCTCACATCAGTGCGTCTTAACTCTTTAAATTTGAACCTTCCTCTTCAGGAAAATTAAATCAATTGTGCTCCAACTGCAGACTCATTGTCTGGTGTTAAAGTCAAAATGAGTAGGCACACTGAGTGGCACTTCTTAATATGATATTTTTTCTTTCTGAGGCCTGGTCCATACTGTGAAGCCACCTTGTGTCGACTTAGTTGTGCACATATTCACGCTTAGATTTGTCTCCTGCAGATGAAAGCATCCCATTATGGCAACACACTAATACCACTTCCCCAAAGAGCATTGCACCATGCATGAGGTACTGAGGTCAACGTAGTGTGACTGTAGTCATGGTGTGACCTGTGTTGACCCTAACAGTTCTCCAGCAGCTGTCCTACAATGCCCAACAGTGACCGCTCTGGTAACAGTGGTAAACTTCACTGCCAATAGGCCATGGAGACTGGAAGTCATCCCACCCCTGCTTTAAAATTGTAGTGAATTTTTGTAATGCCTTTTCCTGATTGCCCAGCTTGGTGAGCACCCCCAGCAACTCTCCCTTGGTGTGTGCTGATGCCCATGTCAGCTTAGGGTGACCAGACGTCTCGATGTTATTGGGACTGTTCTGATATTAGGGGCTTTGTCATATATAGGCAACTATTCCCCTCTCCCACCCCATGAAAAAAATGTGTCTTGATTTTTCACACTTGTTATCTGGTCACCCTATGTCAGCTACATGCTCCAAACGTGCGCCTGCCTGGAGTAGACAAGAAGTATTGGATCTCCTGGGTCTATGAGGAGAAGAGGCTGTGCAGGCACAGCTACGCAGATGTCATAGAAACATTGACATTTATGAGCAGATTGCACAGAGGATGCACGCAAGGGGCATGACAGGAATCAGCAGTACCCCAAGCTCCTTCAACACTGATGTCTCCATGGGCAGAGGGAGATCCGCTGGCTCAGCACTGCGCTGTCTTGTGGCCATAGCAGGAGCAGAACAACCAACTGGGAGGCAAAATTTTACTGAATGTGTTGGGAGCAGGGTGGGGCTTTGCCCTCTCACCCCCAGGACATGTTTGAGACTCCACCACAGTCCTGGAAGTTGAGCCTGTGCAAGCCCGATGCAGGGAAAAGAACCTCGGGTAAGTGTTTGATGCATGTCCAGTTACAACATTTCAGTGTACTGATGGCGTCCAACCACAACATAGCAGGACACAGCTATCAGCTTTTCATTAATTTACTCATATTAGACAAGATAGCAGTACAACAAAGAGAGGCAGAGAGAGTTATAATCTGCTTTTAATGCCCCTGTAGAGTTAGGCAGGAGGGGGACGTGCAGAGCAATTTGCTTACATGCACAGGGATGTCCCTTCAGTACTTCTGAGATATCTTGATGAAACGTACATGGAGGTACTCTGCAGTCCTCTTCCAAAGGTTTCTAGGGAAAGCACCCGGTCCTTGTTATTGTACAGGGCACCAGAACTCATGGGATGAGTTGGCAAACAGAGCATATTAATTATAAAGGTACAGCAAGCACTGCAAAATGAATAGGTTAATTAACAAACAGTGTTATCATAAATGTTCACCAAGCACCACGCAGTCCCTAATAGCCTGGTGATGGGGTGTATTCCCCATACTGGCCCTGAGATGATAAGTTAGGCCAGGAAGGCCTAATTAACCAGTTGAGCAGCAAGTAGGAGAGAGACGCAGGCTACAAGGAGGCGACTAATTAGAAGCAGGCTCAACTGGGCAGGAACAGGAGGAGCCTGTATAAAGCCCAGGAGCTATGAGTAGCAAAGGTGGGTTGCAGGGAAAGAGTTACTCTGAGAGGAGGTAGAGTGCGCTGGCAAACCCAAAGAGAGAGAGCCAAAGCCAGTTATGTAGGAAGAAGCCATGGGAAACTGCAGCAAGGACTAGGACACTACAGGCCTTGGCTGTATGTTGTAGGGTCCCTTGGCTGGAACCCAGTGTAGAGGGTGGACCTCTACCAGCCACTGGGCAGTGGAACAGGGCATTAGAGACATCATCTGGGACAGCTGGTCTGGAAGGACTGCGATTTCCCCAGAAGGGAAGGAACTTACTTAGTGTCCTGTCTGGAGAGCCAAGCCACGAACTGGAGTCAAAGAGGCTGCAGACTGAAAGAAGACAGGTAGAGAGACCACTGAGGAGGGCACAAGACTTGGCAGAGCTAATCCCCAAGACAAGCAGGAGGAGGTGCCACAAGCGGTGAGGGGACCCCGTCACAAGTCCCTCAGATGTAAGGGCCAGGTGGAGCACAGGCCACCACACTGTGTTCCTGTGGGTGATGGTAAAAGTGCTCTTTCAAGGCTTCCCTCAGTCACAAAACTCCATGCCGAGCTCTTCTAATAGCCCTTGTGTCAGCCTGTTCAAACTTGGAAGCCAGCCACTCCCCCTCTACCTTCTTGGCAACCTTTGCCTCACAGATATTATACAGGACACAATAGGCAGCTATAATTATTGGGTTCTTTTTTTTCCCCCCATTGAGATCCAATTTTGTGAGTAAACAATGCCAGCGTCCCTTCAATCTACATTCAGCTGTCATTCTGCATCTGCTGAGAGGATAGTTGAATCTTTCCTGGGTGCTGTCAAGGTTGCCGATGTACGGCTTCATGAGCCTAGGGAGCAAGGGCTGGGTTCTCCAGGATCACTGCTGGCATTTCAACATCGCCAACATCGTAATCCACTAGCTGGGAAAGAAAGTCCCTGCTTGCAGTTTTCTGAACAGTCCTGTGTTCTTAAAGATGTGAGTGTCAGGCATCTTCCCTGACCAGGCAACACTGATGTCAGTGAAGTATCCTCGGTGATCCACCAATGCTTGCATAACTATAGAAAGTAGCCCTTTCTGTTGATGTGTGGCCAGGTAGGCTGGTGCCAAAATAGGGATTTGCATGTCATCTATTGCTCCACTGCAGTTCAGGAACCTCATTGCTGCAAATCCAGTGTATCCTGCCCATTGCCAAGAGTCACTGTCCTGTATAGCAGGAAACAGTAATGGCCCCCCACTGTGGATTTGCCAGCTCCAAAATGATTTCCCACTGACAAGTAGTAATCTTGCATTGAAAGCTTCCACAGTATGGTCACCAGTCACTTCTCACTTTCAGCTCTCATTCGGGTGTCCCTGCATTAGATGGGTGGAACGGCTCAGCACACAGATCCATTCCGCATCCGAAAGTTCTGCGACCACTGCTCATTGACCAAACCTGCATTACAATGTGATCCCACCAGTCAGATCTTGTTTCTCAGGCCCAGAAGCGGAGCTTCACCATCTACAGCTGCTTGAACAACAAATTCAACAACCTTGAATTGGTTTTCACTATGTTGCACAGTAATTTGTCCTCCATGAAATTGTCGTTTTCCCTATTGCTGTGGTTCTTCTTGCAGCGCTGCAAATACTAGTGGATCGTGCGTCCTGCCTTTGCACTGCTCATGACAATAGTGCAGAGCTGTGTGGGCTCCATGATTCCATCAGTGATGGCAGACAGTGTCAAGTCCGGAATCGGTAAATGAAAAGCAAAAAGTGAACATGTAGCATCAATAGGGAAAACTAAACTCAGTTAATAAAAAAAGTCCTGCTTTAATCCAAGGTATTGTCAGTAATACATATAAGGAAATAATTGCATTAAAAAAAACAGTATAAGGGCAAATTCTGTACTGTCTTCCATCCTGTGCCATCCACGGACATAAGTGGGGTTGAATGGGATATAAATCAGGGCAGAATTGGGCATGTGATTTTTTTGACTTAACATTTTCCCTTTATTGGAAGAATATTACTATCTACTGATGACTTCTTATTGTGTTTTTTTTTTTACAACCCTACCAAAACAAAACATTACACTGCACACACACAGTTGTGTAGGGGAGAGAATGAACCATATGTGACAGATATGCGTAATGTTGCTGGTGTGGTACTGGAAAGCAATTGGATACTATGGGGATGAAGGTGGTACAAGAATCAATAGAGACTAATAGAATGACTTCAGTTCCAACACAAAAAATTCCCTTAGGATCCATTAAGGTTGTATCAGAAATGGAGGAATGTCACTAGAAATCATGGAAATGTTTCTGAGACTGACTTTCATAGTACTATATCTGGAAAAAGACTGAAATAACTTTTACTGAAACCTGGCTCCTTATCATCCTTTCTAGACCATGCAGCCTGTAAATTTGAATCAGCATATGAAGGAATTAGTATATCACTCTATTTTGAGGGAGGGGCAACTGTTGAGGTGCAGCAGTGCAGTATAAAGTAACAGCTGCTACTTGGGTGAGTTATCCATTCCCCAGCTCACATACTAACAATATTATGAATGGGCCAATTAACACAATAATCTTCAAATACCAGAGCAGGATAATTGGATAGATGCATGAGTACTTTGTTTCAAAGACTCATCTTGTTGAATGTTTTGTGTTTGCCTCACTCAGAGGCGCTGAGGCCTAAATGGATTCTCCATGGTGAGGTGGTAGGCAGGGGCTGAAATTAGCCTGTGTTGAAATGTTAGCATAGCAATGTAAGTGAACAAGGACATAGTTTGTGTTGCTGCTTGTCCTGCAAATGTGGAAGAAATGTGTAAAGACAGAGTTTTATGACACTTCCTAACGAAGGCCCTTTTTCCATGCAGGCTTTTTCAAGCATGGTGAGTTGTAAAGCGTGGGGGGTGAGAAGGGGAGCAGGATGGTGTAAGATCCAGCTATGCTGGATTTAAACCATTTGGTGTCTCCCCCATGCCAAAAGCAGCACCAGCTTGGGCTTTCTAGCTACTTTCCAGCCCCTTGAGTGGCACAAAGACGTTAGATCGTAACTAAGAATCTGGCCCTGTATTTCTGAGTACCATGTGAAGCTGGAAGAGGCATAATACACTATTGAACAAAACTGACTCTTTTCTTTTACTCTTTTATTTTCTTCTAAAATTTAAAAGTGAATAAGTGTCCAGTTCTGCATAGTGTTGAGTGCCCTCAACTCCTGTGTAAGTCAGTGGGAGCAGAGGACTCTCAGCAATTTACAGGATTGTAACACTACAACACTGAAGCACACAACACAAATAATTCAATTAAAATGGCAGCTTTGAGGAGTCCCGTGTTTACCATAGAACTATGGGCCATATTATTGCACTGTTTTTTTATGCAGAGCTCCTCACTGAAGTGAATTAGAAAACTATGGCAAGATCTAGCCTGGGAAGATTAATATTTACAGGAATGATGCTAGAGTCACCCTGCTGAACAGGTTATTTAAGAATGTAGCGAATCCTTTCACTGCAAACTGTTTCCTTTGTAAGTATTGTAATATGATGAAATTAAATGCTACACTACTAGAAAAGGGGTTCAGCCCTTGTGCATGTTAGGTATGAATTTGCAGTGTGATAAACGACCAAGCTTTATTGAGAAAATAGTAAGAGAAATCAAATCCTGTACACTGAAATGTGTATCATCTGTTCTGCATTTGACTTTACACATGAAAGCTATTTGGTCTGGCTTACTGCCAAATCCTGTAGTTTGAAAGATCATCAGATGTGGCGAAGGATGTCAAAATTCCTTAGTCTGGATTCCTAGAATTTTCTCCTAGTTTATTATACGATGAGTTCTAAAAGCTCAACCCGCTCCCTGCAGACACTCCCGCCCCCCTTTGTGGCTCCATTTTGTTGCAGTTTTTAAGCTGTCCTGTTCCCAGTCAATGGTAATAAGATTTATGGAGTGGACATTGTTAACACTCAACAGCTATTGTGCTGGATTACTTAAACTTGCATATTTTTTTTAAAGTCACTATTTAAATGCCCTGAAATTCACCAGAAAAGGAAGTGCAAAACCCTGGACAATCCATTTAATATGGCACTATAGGTGCATATCCTTCAGTGTTATGCATAATGAAATGTCATTGCAACAATTTGGAGTGAAACTTCCATCATTTCTGTTTGTGCTTTGTCTATTCTGTGGATCACTGGAGGAGGTCAGGCTCCAGTGCATGCTATTAAAATAACTAAATTAAAAAGGTTAACAATAAAAGTCACTGTGATAATTTCTCAACCTTACTGAGCACTTTATTCTTTCATCCATTAGTCATATGTCATCAGAAAGAACTTTTGGGATCCTCTTTCCCTATGTTACACCATCAGAGAGAAATTGATGTGCAGAGTTGAAAATCCAGTGACTTGTGTATGTCTTTGACCCTTGTCTCTTGGTTAGCCGATAAACTCCTCCTCTTGCTAACTTGGCCACTTAACTAGTTATTGTTTCCCTGTCAGTTAGTAGTTCATCCCCTCCACAGGTAAGGGGCCCAGAGGGAGGAAAACTCAGTGAGGTATCCCCAGTTCAGTAGTTCCCAGATTATTCTGAGAGGAAATGGTTAATCCAGCTCTCTCCTTGGGCAAAATAAGTGAAGATTCAGCCCTGCCAAATTTGCAGATCTCCCAAGATCTACAAGAAGTTAGGGCCATTTGTGTAGAGGCCCTGTGCCTTTACACTGGTGCTGCAGCCTCTCAGGACCTTTTTGGTTCCATGACAGCACAGCACCAATGGAACCGCATAGCCAGGGACTCCAGTATCTCCTATAGAATTCACTGCTCGCCAAGGAGGATAATGCACCCATCCCAACCCCTCCCTGTGCACAGATCCCTGGATTTGTTGCTCCAAAGAGGGAATGTCATGAAGATGGCTCACTCTACTGCTTTCCACAAGGTGAAGAGGGAGAAGTACATGCACAGTTCTTTTCCTTAGCACAGTGTTCCCCAAACTTTTGAGGGTTGTGCCCCACAGTACCTCTGTCTGCGCCCTTTCACCAGAACTGGGGTGGAGAGTGGGGCCAGTAGGGGAATGTGGACAGAGGTAAGGAGGCCAACGCTGGGGCCGCAGCTGGGGGTTGTCTGGAGTCAGGATCCAAGGCTGGGGGCGGGGGTAGGGCCAGGAGCGGAGTCACAGCTGGGCTGTGGCCAGGTGTGGCTCCACTCCTGGCCCCACCCCCTAGCATTGGCCCTGGGCCAGGAACGGAGTCAGAGCCAGCTCACAGACCACAGCTGGGGGCAGGGCCAGGAGCCGGGGATGCAGCTGTGGGTGGGACCGGAGCAGAGCTGGGGGTGGGGAGGTCTGGGTGGTGCTTCCTCTGCACCCCCCGTGGGAGCTGGCCCGGGCCCTGCTTGCACCTCCCTAGGAAGTTCCACCAAGTCTGGGGACCTTTGCCTTAGCAGATCCCAGGGGGATAGTGCTCCTCCATCCCTAAATCATTTGACTGAACCACTATAGGAACAGCAATTTGGCCTTTCGATTATCTCACTAATGAGGGCACTACCAGAGAGTATAGGCTTAAAGGTTAGATTTTGTACAAATCCTAATAAATGTTTTCACAGTTTGATAATGCCAACACTTTTGTTTTTTTGCATTTCTCCTCCACTATGTGCACCCCAAACACTCCAGCAGTGTGTTAATACATGAAAACCAGGACATGCCACTGTGTGTGTAATGTGTGAAATGGGAAACTGACCTATTTATTGTCCCCGCTGAGTGAAATTCAAAAAAGTAAACAAACAGTATCAATGCTGAAAAGATAATGAGATTTTTACCATTATTTGGGACCGGTTCTGTTCTCACTGCATCATATTAATAATTTTATAACACCAAAATGATAAACTAGTGAGAGTGGAGGAAAGAAAAGGATTCAGGTGATGGGATTGCTCAGCAAAGAGTCCAATAATAAATACAGCTCTTCATCAACTCACTTAAACTGGTGTAAATTGGGAGTAATTCCACTGGTGTCCAGGGGCTAACTCTGGATTTGCCCTGGTGTAACTGATGTCAGAATCAAACTCTTTAATGTTAATAATCTAAGGGCTCTTTAACTGTCAACTAGGCTACTTCCAAAAATTGTCAGGTTGCCAGTGTTGCAGATTTAGCTACTTGGGTAGCTCAGTGGAATCCTGACTGTTGGACCCAGACTCTTGGCTAACTGCCTGGCTCTTGGACTTAGACTTGGTTGACACATAACTCACCAGTTGTCATGCTGAATCTGCTGATGACATGAAAATCAATTTTCTCTCTGCCATCTTGATTTTTGTTCACTTTAGTCTGTGTATTTTTCATTCCCTTTTTAAATCAATATTCAAACTGCAGAGTAAACTATTAAAGGGTGCTTGGAAAACAATTATATGGAAAGGCTAGTGAAAAGTCCAGTGTGAGATGCTTTAAAGGTGTCACTGCTAGGAAACCTTATTTTCCTAGTCTCAGCCCGTAAGAAAGAGGCTAACTATAGGAAAGACTGTTTTGCCATTAAAGTGCTCTGGTCTGAAAATTGACTCTAAAAATAGCATTAAGGGATACTTGTTTGTAATCTTTCTCAGTGATTCCAGATCAAATGTGTTCAGGTTACAAATAAAATGTTTTATCTTACTGCCACATTACCCCAGGCTCTGAAAGTCAAAAGGGTTACTTCTGGCTCATACATCCCCAATGATGAAGATTTTTCACCTGGACTTTAGGTCTGAAATGAATCCTGCAAACACTTGCTACCCAGTGCAGTGTTTACCATCAAGAGCGATCCCATAGCAGCCAGTCACGCTGGTAAGCCCTTTGGTTACAATTGGTCCCTTTACTATAGCACCGACCTGTGGGGACAGAATAGAATCCAGTTCATTCTCCAAATGCTGTATTGGTGCGGCAGTGCTAACAGGGGTAAAAAGTAGTATCAATTTATTTCAGTTGGTGCAAGCAGCAGATAAGACTAATACACACTGAGAGTAGAATGGTTGAGTTAAGACGATGTCACTTTTTCAGGCACTTTCCAGATCAAAACAAACTGGAAGGAAGACAATTTATGATGATTTGATTGATCTGAAGGTGCTGCAAATCACTCATGATTGTAGATGGGAATATGGATTTTTAAAAAAAGGTTAAATAAGCAAAAGTGCTATTAAAAAGATAAAAATGTTGCTTAACAGCTTTATCAGCTATAATGAAAATTCCTTTGGAATACAATCCTAGCTATCAAGGGTTATAATCAATGGTCACATACTTCTTCAAGAGAGAGCTGTAGCCACTCATTAAGAGCACTGGCTCTTTGAAATTAATTCCCAGCTAGCCTCCAAAAGCAATAAAGCCTGCAGGGCGGGGGCACAGGTCAAGACTATTAACTAGCAGCTCGAGGGCTGGTTAGATCAATCTATTTTTTCCCAAAAATTAATTTAATCTTTCTAAGTGTGGATTGAATTTTTCCTCTGGCTGACTTAAACGTGCATTTGTTCAATAATTGTTTACATTTAACTCAGTATTTTTATGGGTCTGATTGGCACTGGAGGATAATAGAGGGCTTAAAAAAGCAGCCTTTCATATACAGAAAGCAGAGCTTCTTGGGATTTAGGCCTTGTCTACACTACTAGGGTAAGCTGATCTAAGTTACATTACTCCAGCTACCTGAATAACATAGATGGAGTTGACGTAGCTTAGGCTGACTTACTGCAGTGTATATACCACGCTGCATTGACATGAGACATTCTCCCATTGACTTACCATACTCCTCTCATTCTGGTGGAGTACTAGAGAGTGCTCTGTAGTCGATTTAGAAGACCCACTAAATTGACCCCCCTGCTTTATCGATCACAGCAGAGTTGATCCTTGGTAAGTATAGAAGGGGCCAGTGTTGTGACTAAGGTGAAGCGATAAATGGACCATGTGCTGCTAGGCTGCCCACCAGTAACTGGTCAGCCACCTCTGTTCTGTGCTTTCCTCCTTCAGGGTCTTCTGCAGCAGTGGTTCTCAATCAGGGGTACGCATACCCCTGGGGGTACGCAGAGATCTTCCAGGGGGTACTCAACTCCTGTAGACCAGTGTTTCTCAACTTGGAGGTTAAAACAACAAGGAGTCTTTGTGGCACTTTAAAGACTAACAAATTTATTTGGGCATAAGCTTTCGTGACCCACTTAATCAGATGCATAGAGTGGAAAATACAGTAGCAGGTAGGGGGTCATAGGATGGGTTTTGGGGGAGGTTGCAAGTGCAGGACCAGGGCTGGGGCTAGCAAGCAGACCAGTTGCCTGGGACCGCACACCACAAAGAGCACCAAGAAGAAAGTTCCATGCTTCTGCCCCAGTAGGTTTCACAACTTTCTAAAAGCACAAAACCGAACACCCTTGCCCTGCTCTGAGGCCTTGCCCCATTTTCAAGGCCCCACTCCGCTCACTCCTTCCCCTTGCTCTCCCCCACCCTCCCTCACTTTCACGGGGCAGAGGGTTGGGGTGCAGGAGGGGGTGCAGGCTGTGAGATGGGGTCAGAAATGAGGGGTTCAGGGTGTGGAAGGGGACTCTAGGCTGGGGCAGGGGTATGGGGGCATGACGGCTCCAGCTGGAGGTGTGTGCTCTGGGGTGGGGCTGTGGATGAGGAGTTTGGGGTCCAGAAGGGAGCTCAGGGCTGGAGCAGGGGTTTGGGGTGTGGGAGGTGGTGCAGGGTGCAGCTCTGGCCGGACGGCACTTACCTCAGGCAGCTCCTGGAAGCGGCCGGCATGTCCAGCTCCTAGGTGGCAGGGCCAGGAAGGTGTGTGCACTGCCCACAGCCATAGGTGCTGCCCCTGCAGCTCCCATTGGCTGTGGTTCCTGGCCAATAGGAGCTGCAGAGCTGTTGCTCAAGGTGGCAGCAGCATGTGGAGCCCCTGTGGCCTTCCTGTGCCTAGGAGTCAAACACGCTGGCAGCTTCGGGAGCCGCACAGAGCCTGGGCAGGCAGGGATCCTGCCTCTGCCGTGCTGCACTACCAGCTGGACTTTTAGTGGCCTGGCCAATGGTGCTGATTGGAGCCGCAGGGTCCCTTCTCAACCTGGCGTTCTGGTAAAAAACCGGACGCCTGGCAACCCTAGGCCCGGTGACGGGGCTCGGGCTTCAGACAAGGCTCCCAGGCTCAAGTATCACCCTGAAATGTAAGTACGAGCTATTCCAGTCTATTTATTTTATAATTCTATGGTAAGCATGAGAAAGTGAGCAATTTTTCAGTACTAGTGGGCTGGGATACGTCTGTATTTTTACGTTGGGTTTTGTAACCAAGTGGTTTTTAAGTGAAGTGAAACCAGACAAACCGGACTCCGGAAAGGGCAAAGGGGTACAGCAGCATGGAAAGTGAGAGAGCCCCTGCCCGGTCCCGGTCCCGGTCCCGCCCCCTCCCCCAGGCTGTGGCAGGGGACAACGCACAGGCGGGAGGGGAAAGAAAGCAAGGAAGCAAGTGAAGCGAGGGAGAGACGGGCACAGAACGAGGACGAGGTTAGAAGCCAAGTGTCTCCGTCCCCACTCGATGTGCTCGGGGCTTGGCCGGCCGAGCTCTCGGGAGCAGCTGCTCCTGCCTGGCGGCGGCCAGGCTGAAACGATGCACTGCTTGGCGCGGGCGCTGTGCCGAGTCTCGGGCCCCGTCCGGGGCCGGGGGCAGCACCGGCTGCAGAGCCTGGGGAGCTGCCCGTGTCCACCCCGGGGAGCCGGCGCCTGGGGCTGGGGGGTCGGTCTGGGTCTTGCGCTGGGGGTGAAGGTGGCGGCCGGCTGCGAGCAGGAGGGGGCCCCGCGGGGGGAGGCGGCGGGAGAGGTGAAGCCGCCGCCCCCCAGGGGCTTTGCCCGGGCTATCGAGAGCAGTAGGGACCTGCTGCAGAGGATTAAGGTGCCGCGGCCTGGGTCCCCGCGTGGGGAGGGGCGGGCCCGGCACCCATGACCGCGGTGGAGGGGGAGACGAGGAGCGGTGGGCCCCATGTTTCCCAGCTCACAGCTGCACGTGCTTGTCTTAAAACCGCTTCTTGTTGCTGTCCTACTCCCATCGCCACTCCCTGCTGGCACTGCTGCATGCCCCCGGCCCTGGCCCAGTGCTAGGCACTGCACAAAAATCACAAGAAACCTGCTGCTCATGGGGGAGGGATAGCTCAGTGGTTTGAGCATTGGCCTGCTAAACTCAGGCTTGTGAGTTCAATCCTTGTGGGAGCCATTTAGGGAACCAGGGTAAAAATCTGTCTGGGGATTATTGGTCCTGCTTTGAGCAGAGGGTTGGACTAGATGACCTCTTGAGGTCCCTTCCAACCCTAACAGTCTATGATTCCTGCAGGGCTTTGGTGTGCAAACAGAGCAAGACTGGCACCATGTGACATTACCCATTTGGTGGGAATTCAGGTGTCACTTGCAGGGGGAAGACATTTGAGACAAATGTGATTTTGAAGTTGAACATGTCCCTTAAACTACATCACTGTGTGTGTGTCTGAACACTTTGAAAAACTTCCTCTGTGTAACCTAATTCCTAGTGTTTAGGTTACTGGGGAGGAGAGAGGAACCACCCTATACAGCCAGGGCACTCTTAGGAGTCTGATCCCTGACTAGTGCAGTATCTCCACAGCCCAGGGAATGTATCTGTACTTTTCTTCTGTGTGGCTTGTGGTGGTGGTGGTTCTGTTCACATCAGGATTTCACAGTAAATCACTGAATGTGATCATTGCTTGTATGTAAGAACTGTCAGAAGGGTCTGAAAGTGCATTTCAGTTAGTGAATATATTTACTGTCAGGAAGGGCTGCCCTTAAAGGGGCTAATTAAACCAGTGCAGGCCTGACATACATTAGTGGTAGAAGCATCTTTAGTAGTGAGTACATGTGAACTCAGGACTATTTGAAGGACTGGAGGAGAGCACAGAGCCATGTGAACTATATAAATAGAATGTCATGATTCTGCAAATTTGGAACTGAAGGTTCGGGATATAGTTTAAATTAGAACATCCCAGACTCACTAAAATGATCTGTGTTGACTATCATGTGGTATCACTCACATATTGCATCTTAGTTTGAAAAATGTTATGTTGCCTGTCTGCAGTTGTTGTAGTTAGTATTAAATTAATCTTTAAGCTCATTGGACTCTCATTGTAGCTGCCCAGCACCACAACAAATGTCTGCAGCTTTTCAAAGGGAATTTGTACAAATTCAGCCCAAGTGGTATTTAAACAAAATAATTTCAATAATTGTGTACTTACTGGGAACACTGCTTATCCTAAATCCCATAAAAGCAGAATGTATGTTTGAATTCTGAAGGAGCAGAACCTTTTAATGATTGGAGTATTTTTGTGACAGGATGAAGTGGGAGCCCCAGGCATAGTAATTGGAGTTTCTGTAGATGGAAAGGAAGTATGGTCAGAAGGTTGGTATACAGGAACTCAGTTGTTCTGCATGTTCTTTAAAATTAACATTTCATTTGGGTTACAGATCTTAAGTAATTATTTTTCTTCAGTTTCTGCCAGGTGCTGTCCATTAACTTCACAATCTTAAAAGTACAGGCAGTCCATGACTTTAGGATGTTCAAGTTACGATGGAATGGCAATTACAACATTTGTAAATTGATGTCTCGTTCTGACTTTGACGTTGGTTCTGACTTTACGATGCTTGATCCCACAGTGTTCCTATGGGATTCGAATTATGGCATTTTCGACTTACGGTGTGATTCTCAGAAACCAATTGTGTCATAAGTCTGAGGACTGCCTGTATTATAAAATCTGCCCTAAAAATTACAGATGACAAGAAATAATAATAGTCCCTGTGGCCTTAAAATGTATAAAATGGGGGAGGGTCCAAGTAAAGGGGAGACTAAAGTATCTCTGTAGAACAGTGTTTTCCAAACTTGGGACACACTTGTGTAGGGAAGGCCCCTGGCAGTCCGGGCCAGTTTGTTAACCTGCTGTGTCCACAGGTCCGGCTGATCACGGCTCCCAGTGGGAGCTGCTGGAAGTGGTGCGGGCCGAGGGATGTACTGACTGCCGCTTCCAGCAGCTCCTATTGGCCAGGAGCAGTGATTGGCCAGACCTGTGGACATGGCAGGTAAACAAACCGGCCCAGCCCGCCAGGGGCTTTCCCTATAAGAGCAGCATCCCAAGTTTGGGATACACTGCTGTAGAAGATAGTAGTGGTTGTAATTGAAGCACCCTTTTGGGGGATTATTTATAAAGCATGTTGACAAGTGTGGAGGAAAAGGCCAAGACCGCTACTGGGAGGGGAACAAGTTTCACGCTCTGAAGGCATTACAGTATGTGCACAGTTGCATGGTGACCTAAAATGGGATAAGGTAATTCCTAAGAGGTGAGTGGTGTCAAAAGAAATGCCTCAATATGAAGCTTAAGAAGGTCTTGACTATACACTGGCTCAAAATTCTTGACTTTTAATGAGAGACTTACCAAAGGGAGGTAATGTACTTTAATCTTGCTTGGATAGGTCTAACTTGCATTGTAACTAATTGTGAGGAAATTTGCTGTTGTCAGCCATGCTAAGTGATTTTAGTTCTAATAAGTGGTAACTAGCAGTCCACACTTAGCTTGGCACTGAACCTATTGAGTTAGGCTGAACGTGGCTTAAATTAAGTTTGCTTAATAAAGTCTTTCCCAAACTCTTTCTGCAAACATTTTACAGAAGAACTTTTCCCCCAGTAAGCAGTATGGGGGACTCATGGAACGGGGTGGATATTGTAATTAAAAAAGAGAATATTTCCTTGGGCCCTTTCCTGATCTACATCTAAGTGAATACCTGCTGTGCACAATTATTCTGCCATACGTCCCCTCCCTTAAAGTTCTCCTTCACTGCTAGGTGTTATATGGTACTCTTTGAGACAAAACTGTTCATCATATTTATGCAGCTGCTGGTGGAAATAAAATAATTGATATCTACAGTTATTAAATTGATTATGTTTGGCTTTGCTTGAGAAACAACTGTTATTTTACTATTCTATATTAGACATAATCTTTCTCTGAGAATCTACATAATGGTCAGAATAAACTTGAGTGGTTCCAATTCAGTGATACTTCATATACTTGTGGGCTAGTGCTTAAGCTCCCTTTGGGAACATTTGGAGATTTGACAGCTGTAATCCTTCCAGTAGTCATAAACTATTTTGCAGGTTATATAGATTGCCCTGGAAAGACATGTCTAGATAGGTCTGAACAGAACTCCAATGAGGAATTATTTATTGATCTTTATTAACCCTACTTACTTATCTTTCCAAAAATATTTTGATGTTTGTTTCAGGCAACTAAGATAACAGAAACAAACAGTAATGTACTTTGCTAAAGTGCAATTATAGAGTCCCTGAAAGGCTCATTAGCAAGGTTGTAAAAGACTTTTCATTGTAAGCCTGTTTGTGGCAGAATCTTCAGGTATTCCTTCAAAAAGCTGATTTCCATTTTTCATATGCCTTTTGCTGCCACAGGAGTGTGTTTTTTGGTGGGGGTTTTTTAAATGTGGCATGTGAAAATTATGCCACAAAAAAAAATTCCTCAGATTATGCCTTTCAATTCAGAAGGTTTTGCAGCAGTGTTGTTAAGAGAAACTGTCAGTGCCACAGAAACCCGAGGAGGAGGAGTTTATGCTTCTCTGCTGCTTAAGCAGAATCTTCCTCCTGGAGACGTGGAAAGATATTGGTTAGGATAGAACTCTCAGTGCCTGCCACAGTTGAGTCCTGCTCCATGATTGGTGTTCCTAGGCACTGTGGTAATACAAATAATAAACAATAGTATCATAAAGGGGTCCAGGTTGTGATAGATTCTTCCCACCCCTTCATCCATAGGGCTGAGGAGAGCACCATTGTCTTAAAATAAAGTCAGGAGATAGAAGGGAGAAACCTGGAAAATAAAATCTGTGTCTTCTGTAAAAATTCTGCCCAATTTCTTGCCAATCTGATCATAGTGATTTGAGACTTGGATGTGCTACTTTTGCAGACAGTTGAATGGGGAGGAGTGCAGCAGCTGCTCTCAGTAGCACAACATAAGCGTCTGGGTTTCAGCTTCCTTTAGAGGAGAAGACTTGGGAAATATAGACTGGTCAATCTGATTTCTCTCTTTCATTGTATTTTGGCAAGTTTTACTGCTTTATGATAATCTAATCACTAGACTGCAGCATGTTAGGGGACTGTGTTCCACTTACATACGTAGACATATGGGTAATAAAAACTGGCCTTTGCCAGTGTGTTGTATCTAAAGATTAGAAATTAACCGATAGTGCACTGCAACATTCCATATACAACTTAACCAATGTAGCGCAGATTGAAATATAACACTCTGTTGAGCCCACTACTGAACTTGTTGCTGTGGAATTGCACACTACTATGCAGCAGTTCTAAGATGTGTAACAAATGTACTGGATGGAGACTACTGAATTTTTCTTCATTTCTGATGTAAGCCCTCTTTAAGTCTATATCTGAAGAGGTTAAAAATATTTTTTTAAATCACTATGTAGTTAAATTTTATTAATTGAGTTAAGTGCTGTAAGGTCGTGTGTAAATTTCCTGTTTTTAAATGATCTTATTTTCTCTTTATAGAAGTTACATTGTATTTTTGAAAAGAGTAATTCACAGTAGCTCTTTCAAAGAATTAAAATATGGATTTATGAATGTGGGGCACTTAACTTGATTGACAGTCTAGGTTATGGTTTTTGAGAGTTTTTTCCATTGAATGTTTGCCTTTAAGGATGTATGCAGTATGGGTCCCAGGATATTAGAGAAACTAGGTGGGTGAGGTAATATATTTTATTGGACCAACTTCTGTTGGTGAGAGAGACATGTTTGTCTGCCCTTAGGATATAATTTTAATTTTTCACTAAGCTGCATTAGTCTTTTAAGTTTTATGTTATCACTGGTCAGAGTGATTCAGAGGGGCAATGTAGGATGTATTTTTCAAAAAGACACTTAAATGGCCTGACTCTGCTCCCATTGACATCACTTTTGTTGATGTCAATGGGAGCAGGGTTAGGCCAACATTGAGCACTTTTGAAAATAACACCTTTCATGCCTTTGTTTTGCTTAGATGCCAAGTGTTCTGGATAATTCTAGTAAACTTCTTAAGTTTGTGAACATTGTAAAAGCTCAAAGAATTCTCTCTATATATGTAAAACCACTAACTGTGACCTTTTATTCTTCCTAAAGGTCTGGGTTATGCTGATGTAGAGAACCGTGTAATCTGTAAACCAGAGACAATCATGCGAATTGCTAGTATTAGCAAGTGTCTTACAATGATGGCTGTTGCTAAACTGTGGGAAGAAGGAAAACTGGATTTAGATGCTCCAGTGCAGAAATATGTTCCTGAGTTTCCAGAAAAAGAATATGAAGGTGAAAAGGTAATGGGACAGCTTGTTCTGTAACCATTGTTGGTTGTCTGAGTTTCATGTCTGTCCCATACCTTCCCTATCCACCTTCACGCTTCAAGTGCACACAGCTTTATGTATATGGTGCACCACACATACGTTAAAAGAAGTAGGGGCAGAAAGCAATACATGCTGTTGGAAAAAGGAATATTGGAAATTTTGGATTTTCAGACTAATATTTAAATATGGTTTTCTAACAGACTTTACAATAGAAAGCATGGCTAGGAATTCTTATTTCTTCATTTATTTCTTAACATACCAAATATATAAATTGCAGAAATAAAAGTGCACCTTGTATAGTATCTTTCGTTAAGCAGGCATGCACTTAATATTCTTCTTTTAAACTAGGTCACCATTACTACAAGATTGTTAGTTTCACATTTAAGTGGAATTCGTCACTATGAGAAAGATATTACAAAAGTAAAGGAACAGAAGGAAAAAGCCAACAAAGCCCTTAAACTAATGCAAGATGTAAAAAAATCTAACCAGGAGGAGGAACTGAAAGAAAAAGAAGATAAAGACACTGAAAAAAATGATTTTGCTAAAGCTAAATCAGAACAGGATGGTGAAGCTAAAGGCCGAAATTTAAAACCTGTCAAGAAAACACAGGAATTTGAACACGAAGAGTATTATTTGAAAGAAAAATTTGAAAATGTGATTGATTCACTGAAAATATTTAAAAATGATCCTTTAGTCTTTAAACCAGGTGAGTTTCTATTCCATTTGATCAAAAGTTAATATTTTTTTAAGTTCTGGATTTTTAGTATACTTCAGATTGTAGTTTGTCTGATGCATTATGTGGGATTGAGACTTTACTGAGACTAAACCAAAAGATTTATTTTCCTGTTATCCAATGAGAGCCTCAAAAGGGAGTGTTCAAGCCATGTTCTAACTACCTGGTCACTTTAAATATGCCCTGCAAAGGATTAAAAAAAATAAAATTGGGAAACTTACTGATTATAGTTACATTGGTGCAACCCCCTGGTATGTATGCAGTTATAGTGCTCTAAAGATGCTTATCTCAGTATAGCTTATTTTTCATAATTTCAGAAATAAACTGTACTGATTATAAGCACACCTTCTACTAGTGTAACTGCATCCACACTAGGAGTTGCACAGACTTAACTAGCAGTTTGTAGACTGATAAACAGGTAGAAAAATAGCGTAGACAGGCCCTAAGATGGAATATAGAGAGTCCTGGAGAGTGGGTAGAAATAGATTCAAGTGAGTTCTTTTAAAATAGTTCCATGTACAGCATATGCTGCAAAATTTGTTTATTGAATTACGAAGGTTAAGGTATATCGTAATTTTTTTTAGCTGACTCACTGTAATACGCACACGGAGACCTCGTAAGATCAGTCAAATTAATCTTTTCCCATAAAGTCTTTTTTCTTAACTGAAGTTTTCTTTGGCTCTCTTGCTGCTTCTTCCTACAACAGCATGGGTTTTTTAGGGTAGGTAAGCAACCAAACAAGTTGTTTAATCAGTGGATCAAGAACTGGTTAAGAAACAGAAAACAAGGAAAATTAAATATTACATTTTCGGTATTGCAAAAGGTTAACTACAGAGTGCCTCACAAATTCCTGCTAGATTTTGTGGTGTTTATTATACATATATTTAAATTATATGGAAGTAGGGATTGAGTAATGAGGTAGCAAAATTTGAAGATAACAAAGTTAGGTTAGTCAAGACCAGAGAGAACAGTGAGGAACTTCAGAGTCTTAAACTAAGTGAACAGGCAACATGATGGCATATGAAATTCAGTACTCATAAATGCACTGGAGTGAGAAAATAAAACTACTCGTACAACTTATCGGGTTCTAAATTAACTATCAATTCAAGACAGGGACTTGGGCATCATTGTAGATGGCACTGTGAAAACTTTTGCTCAACATGCAGCTGCAGTCAGAAAGGTAAATAAAATGTAAGGTTGCATGAGGAAGGGGTTGATGAAATGTTATTATTCCTCTATATAGATCAGTGGTGTGGCCTTAACTAGAATACTGTGTGCAGTGGTGATCACCCCATTTCAAAAAGGATATTGCAGAACTAGAGGGATTCAGAAAAGACCATTAAGAATGATAAAGGGTTTGGGAAAGCTCTCATATTAAACAAGATAGAAAAGATTGGGATTGTTTATTTTAGAAAGAAGATGAATAAGAGGGTACGTAAATATAAACAATAACAAACAATATAGGTCAGGTAGATCAGGAACTTCTTTGCCCATTTCATAACACAAGAAAAGGAGTACATTGAATGAAATTTAAATAGCGGGAAATTCAAAACCAATAGAAGGAAATATTTTTTCACACAATGTGTAACTAAACGGTGGAATTCATTGCTGCAGTCCTTGAGGCCAAGAACGCATCCAATTATTTTTTAATTTTTCTATTTATATGAATAATAAGACTATCCAGAGTTGTCATTAATCTTTTGGAAAGGTTATTAAACCTCGTGCTCTCAGGGCTTTGCCAGTCTCTAACAGAGATCAGGAGGAGACCTAACATGGGAGTCAGATTGCTCTACATCTGCCTGCTCTGGGTTTCTAACACATACCTGTGAGGCATGTGGTGTTGGAGACAGGATAGTGGAGTGACTAGACCTCTGTCTGATCCACTATATCAATTCCTATGGTTATGTTTTGGGTCTTTATTTATTTTTTAATTTTAACATAGATTAAATATCATTTCTCTGGTTGACTATTCAGTTCCATACATGGCTTTTAATTGCATTTATCATATTTTTACCCATCACTGTTGCATGCTTAAATCTTATTTATTGGTTTGCTTCTGGTGAGTACAGGTATTTGAATAGTAGCTATTAAAAAGAACAAAAAAAATGCAGGTCTTCCTAATTACATGAGTAGAATTCAGCTGATGCGATATTTCTGTGTAGAGTTAACATAGAAAAGAGAATAATAATTTTTAATTCTGTATGTTTCTGATTACACTGTGGAGAAGCTAATATTGATATAGTGTGGTGGCATAAGATGTACTGGGAATAAGTGTGTTCTGACAAAGTTACACACAGATCCATGTGTAAAAACTTTATTTGTTTTATAGGAAACTTCATAGGAAAAGATCGCAGAAGGAAACATTAAACTTTTCTTTCAAGTGATATTTAATAACCTATCTCTTTCTCTCCTTCCATTTTTTTTCAAGGAAGCCAGTTTTTGTATTCGACTTATGGTTTTACCCTTCTGAGCGCTGTGGTGGAGAGAGCTTCAGGATGTAAATTTACAGACTACATGCTGAAAATGTTTCATGACTTGGATATGCTGGCAACTGTCTTGGATGACAATATATCAATGATATACAATAGAGCAAGGTAAATGAGAATGAAATTGCTCCCTGTATTCCTGTGCTGGCAACTACTTGCTCTAGTTCTTCACTGTTCTGGCAAGAGTTAACAGGTGTGTGTTTTTAAAAGCTAATTTAAAGATGAAATGATATCATATGGCTGGAATAATGGTATTATGTAGGGCTGTCGAGCAATTAGAAAAATTAATTGTGATTAATATCATTTGTATAAATATTTTTGGATGTTTTCCACATTTTCAAATATATTGATTTCATTTACAACACAGAATACAAAGTGTACAGTGCTCATTTTATATTTATTTTTATTATAAATATTTGCACTGTAAAAATAAAAAATAGTATTTTTCAATTCACTTAAAGAGATTGCACTACAGTACTTTTATTATCATGAAAGTTGAACTTACAGATATAGAGTTCTCTACCAAAAAATAACTGCATTCAAAAATAAAACCTTGTAAAACTTTAGAACAGGGATTGGCAACCTTTCGCACGAGGCTCACCAGGGTAAGCAGCCTGGCGGGCCGGGCCAGTTTGTTTAACCGCTGCATCCGCAGGTTCACTCGATCGCAGCTCCCGCTGGCCACGGTTCGCCGTTCCAGGCCAATGGGGGTGGCGGGAAGCAGTGGCCAGCACATCCCTTGGATGGTGAGCCATGGTTGCCGATCCCTGCTTTAGAGCCTACAAGTCCAGTCAGTTCTACTTCTTTTTAAGCCAGTTGCTCAGACAAACAAGTTTGTTTACATTTGCAGGAGATAATGCTGCCTGCTTCTTGTTTACAATGTCATCTTAAAGCGAGAACAGGCTTTCGCATGCATGGACAGTTTTGAGCCAGTATGCAGATTTTACATGCCAAATGCCATAAAGATTTGTCTATCTTTATGGCTTTGGCTCGATTAGAGGAATGCTTCATGGCTGATGACTCTGTTTTTTTAAAAAATGCATTATTAAATTTGTGAATGAACTCCTTGGGGGAGATTGTAATGTCTCTGCTCAGTCGTTTTACCTGATTCTGCATAATATTATGTTATACGCAGTCTTGGATGATGACCCAACCATGTTTGTTTTGTTTTAAGAACATCTTATCGTGCAGATTTGACCAAAATGGAAAAGAGAACTGATGTGAGATTTCTAATGTAGCTAGCATCGACCCATAGGTTTAAAGAATCTGAAGTGGATTCAAAATTGAGGGATTGGTGTGAGCATGCTTTCAGATGTTTAAAAGACGAACGTACAGAACCAACCACCAAAAAGAAATCAACCGTTCGTGGTTGACATGTGAGTCCAGATGTGAAAATGAACATGCGTTGGTCTGTCTGCTTTGGATCATTTGCGCAGAAACATCATCCAGCATGGAAGCATGTCCTCTGGAAATGGTGGCAAGCATGAAGGGGCACCAAATGTATAGGATATTAGAGTAAATACCTTGCCATGCGGGCTACAAAAGTGCCATGCGAACATCTGGTTTCACTTTTGTGCATTGTAAATATAGCTGCAGATTATTCCTGCAAATGTAAACAAACTTGTTCTTCTTAGCACTGGCTGCTCCAGGATAGGATGAGTGGACTTGTAGGTTCTAAGTGTTACTTGTTTTGTTGTTTTAGTGCAGTTATGTAACAAAAATGCTACATTTTTAATAGTTGGGCTTTAGGAACATAAGAACAGCTGTAAGTTCGACAAAGGTCCATCAGCCGTATCCTGTTACACGAAGTGGCCATGCAGTGCCAGAGGGAGTGACCTAACAGGCGAGATCAAGTGATCTCCTTGCGTTATAACACCATTTGAAACAAACAAAAAGAAAAGGGGGCCCCCTAAAAGGGGAAACAACAATCTTCCCATCCTGGCTAATAGCCTTGAATAGATTAACCTCTGTGAATTTATAAGTTTCTCTTGTAAACTCTGGTATAGTCCCAGTTCAACCTGCTCAGGCAAGGAGTTTTCACAAGTTACTGTGCGTGTGCGAAGAATTCTTCTATTTGTTTTAAACTGCGGCCCATTAATTTCATTTGGTGGCCTAGTTTATATTTGAGAATGAGTAATAATTTCTATTCACTTTCGCACTACTCATGATTTTTAATATACGTCTATATATCCCGCGTTTAGTTTTCTTTTCAAGCTGAAAAGTCCTAGCTTTTAATCTCTTCTCATATGGGTGGTCAAACCCTAATCATTTTGTGCCTTTTGAACTTTTAATGCCAATACTGTTATTTTTGAGACGAGGCGACCATTTATGCAGTATCAAATGTGGGTGTACATGGATTTATTTAAGGGCAATAAGATATTTTCCTCAACAGCTGTAAAACTGAAAATCTAACATCTGGTTTTGCTTTTTTGACTGCCCTGCCACTGTGTGGATTCTTTCAGAGAATATCCACGATGACTCGGATCTTTTTCCTAATTAGTTGTAGCTAATTAGCTCATATATGTATGGATAATTGGGGTTTTTTCTTAATGTCATTACTGTACTTTATCCACATTAATTTTCGTTTGCCATTTCTGTTGCTCATCATTCGTTTTAGATAAGATCTTTTTGAGTTCTTAGTCTGCTTTGGTCTTAATACCTTGAGCAGTTCTGTATCATTGAACTTTGCAGCACACCACCCCACACCCGACTCGCTTTTTACCTTCTCCGATATTATGATATGGTTTGAATAGGATTGGTCTAGACTGGACCTTGGGAAACATTTATCCTCCTTCTGAAATTTACCATTTATTCTACCGAGTCATCCATGAAAGGATCTCCCTCTTACTCTAAACTTATTTACATAGTGTTTTGTGAGGCCCTTGTAAAGGTTCTGGAAATCTAAGTAATCTATTCATGGACCCTTGTTAAATGTTTGTTGCACCCCTTCAAAGAAGTTATGATTGGTAGATATGATGTCCCTTACAGAAAGCCATGTTTGATTTGCCAAAATTTTGTTCTCTGTGTGTTGACAATTTTTATTCTTTCAATTGTTTAACTATTTTGCTGGTACTGATATTAGAACTTTTCGTCTGGTATTGCCGGGATCACTTGGACTTTTTAAATATTGCGGTAAATTGCTATCTTCCAGTATTGGGTCAGAAGCGATTTTTAAAGGACAGGTTAATAACCTTAGTTAGTAGTTTCAATTTCACATTTGAGTTCTTCAGAACTCTTGAGTGATGCCATCATTTGTTGGTGATTGTTACTCGTTAAATTTATCAAATTCTTCAAACCTCCTCTAGTGAACTCAAATCTGTGACAGTTCCTCAGATTTGTCACCTACAAAACTGGCTCAAGTTTTGGGACTCTCCTAGCAATGCCTAGCCTTGATGATGAAAGCCAAAAGAATTCATTTTGGTTCTCTCCGAGAACTATATCGTCTTTAAGTGCTCTTTTTGTAATGTCAAATTGTCCAGGGCCCAGTGGTTGTTTAGCAGGTTGCCTGCTTCTGATATACTTAAAAAACATTTTGTTATTACCTTTTGAGTTTTTGGCTAGCTGTTCTTCAAACTCCTTTTTGGCTTTTCTTATTACATTTTTACACTTAATTTGGCAATGTTTTTATGCTCCTTTCTATTTACCTCACTAGGATTTGACTTCTACTTTTTAAAAGATGCCTTTTTATCTCCCACTGCTGCTTTTACATGGTAGTTAAGCCATGGTGGTTTTTTTAGTTCTTTTACTGTTTTTTTTTAATTTGGGGTGTACATTTAAGTTGGGCCTCTATTACGGTATCTTTGAGAAGTGTCCATGCAGCTTGCAGGGATTTCACTCTAGTTACTGTACCTTTTTAATTTCTGTTTAACTAACCCCTCCTCATTTTTGTATATTTCCCTCTTTTGAAATTAAATGCCACAGTGTTGGGCTGTTGAGGTGTTCTTTCCACCATAGGAATGTTAAAAGTTATTATATTATGGTCACTATTTCCAACTGGTCCTGTTATAGTTACCTCTCGGACCAAATCCTGCGGTCCACTCAGGACTAAATCGAGAATTGCCTCTCCCGTTGTGGGTTCCCATACCAGCTGCTCCAAGAAGCAGTCATTTAAACTATCGAGAAATTTTGTCTGTGGATTTCATCCTGAGGTGACATGTTCCCAGTCAATATGGGAATAATTGAAATCCCCCACTATTATCAAGTTCTTTATTTTGATAGCCTCTCTAATCTCCCTTAGCATTTCATTGCCACTATCACTGTCCTGTCATGACAGAGATTGCACTACGGTCCTTGTGTGAGGTGAATTGAAAAAATACTATTTTTTTTATCATTTTTACAGTGCAAATATTTAATAAAAATAATAGAAAGTGAGCACTGTACACTTTATATTCTGTGTTGTAATTGAAATCAATATATTTCAAAATGTAGAAAAATCAAAAATATTTAATAAACTTAAATTGGTATACTATTGTTTAGCAGTGCGATTAAAACTGCAATTTTTCATTGTGATTTAATTTTGAGTTAACTGTGATTTAATCGCAGCCCTAGTATTATGATATTGATTCCATGAGTTCAAATTTATTTTCAGGTCCTAATATTTAAGGATTGATCACACTTGTTTCCTATTGTGAGAGCATATGTTTTGAGAAGGGAGAGGTAGGAATTCTGAAATTCACATTTGCTTAGTTCAGTTGGGTGAGGAAGTGAAGGGAAAATAAGGATACAGTAACCCCCAAAATACTGCTACAATTATTTCTATAATAAGAGTAGAAACAATAAAATCTTGTTATAGTGGAGATAGTTGCATCAATTTCTTTAATCCATTCATTTTAATTGCTCTCCAAAAATGTACATTATCAGATTTCTTGAATCTCATCTTTTTTCATTTATTTGAAATCTTTTTTAATCTGCCTATGTCACTTAAACCTACGTATCATAAAGAATGATTTCAAGTTCTTTATCAGGCTTCAATTATATTCACTGAGGAGAGTAAGTTGTAAAGAAAATAACTTTTAAATTTCTTTTTAGACTCAAAATCCATTACAGTTGATAAAATACTTATGGACTTAAAGTATAGCGTCTGAGTTTACAAAATCTTTGATTAAAGTATTGCTTAAACTGCAAAAAAAAAATAATTGAGGGGTTTAATTGTAAAGTATGTAGACACCACAATGTGCTTCTAAAATTGCCTCAAAAATGTTTCATGGAACAGTAATAGTTATAATCTTTCTATAACAGTCCACAGTTATTTAAAAATTAGACTCTTTAAATGCCAATGACAGCACCAGAACACTTATAAATATCTAAAAGAATCTTTTAATAGTTTGCCATTTTGGCAGCTTTTAAAAACATAAAGGAGGAATTTGTATATGAGTTTGTATTTAATGGGTTAGAGTCATTCTTGCTGCTTCCCTCACCAATCTTATTTTACTGAGTTACCTAGCCACAAAAATCACCCATAAGCACTGAACTTGAGGTTTGTTGACTGAGCCATTAAATTTTGGCACGGGAAGAGGGTTCTAACTGAATATCATGAACAGATTATGGAAAAACCTCATGGGTATCTGAGTTTGATATGCAGCTTTCAGATTTCCTGTGTTGGAAAAAATACTTTGTGTTTTTAATGAAGAATGGTTATCCAAGTTAACTTTTTTTAACTCTAAAGCAGTGGAAATGTAATTCAAGTTCAAAATTTATAGAAGTTTGTTACATCCTAAATTCAAAAGTGTATAATGGACTAGTGTGTTGATATTACTGCTTCAGACATTAGAGGGTTTTTTTTTTTAAATTTAAAATATTTTGATCTGAATTTTGCAGCCCTTTTACCAATGCATAGTAGAGCAAGTTGCAGAAAATGATTATATAATATAGATAATAACCATAATCACATCACCAAATGGTGGTATTATGTGTAGCTAGAATGCTTATGTATGTGGCAACGCTCCTATTGCTCAATTTAGGAAAATGTAATGTTCATAATGTATTTCATTGCTTTGATAGAGAAGGAGAAAATAATCTGTTAAGAAAACTGGTCACACTGCATGGCCAATTTATCTGTTCTTGGGAAACCCACTTATTTCACTTGCTTAAGTAACTTTCATCAGGTCTCAAGGTGTAGCAAAATATAAAGCAAGTTCTCTCCTAAAACATGTGCTTGGCTAAGCTTCAATATAGTAGTGGCAAATTAACTGTAACTCAGTGAGCCGCTGCTATCGTGAATGTAGTCATCATGGGCTGATCTTGCCAGTTGCTGAGCATGCTGCAACTCCAGCTGAGCACTTTGAGGGTAGCAGGTTGGTTAGATCAACTGGCAAGATCAGGCCCTCGGTTTTAGTGTATTTTTTGGGCTGCTAGTAGAGTGACCAGCTGTCCTGATTTTATAGGGACAGTCCAGATTTTGTGGGCTTTTTATTATGTAGGCACCTATTACCCCAACCCCCTGTCCCCATTTTCACACTGCCCTCTGGTCACCCTAGCTGCTAGTGATGAGACTTCAGATTTTGAGCTGACAAAACATAAGGTAACAGTGTGCATATCTAGTATTGTGGGGAAGGGTGGGTGAATGCAAGCCTTAGCCAGCCATCTCTTCTTTTCCACCCTGGGTAATTTTACATGTAGATACGTTTTGCTTCTGATCATACCACTCTGGCTGTATTCTAAAGTTAAACCAGGATTTTTCCAATCTCTTTATTCTGCTGATGTCTTTATAAGAGAGCTTCTCTTCTTAGTAGTCTAGCTCCCTTCTCAATACCCCAAGGCCCTGTTATTATTGACTTCCAAAATATTTCATTCTGCAAACCACTAGACGGGGCTTTGCAGGGTAATGTATAAGAAGTACTAAGCTAAACAAAACCACAGAGGCTATTATATACCCTTGTAATATAATGGAAATGCTAGTCATCTTACAAGCCTCTATTTTTACTTAGAGAGTGGGGATTTTATGCTAAAGTGTGGGTTCCATTTTTCCACTTAAATTGTGAAAGAATTTATTTGCTGCTTCTCCTTTGATTTGTTCTTTCTTGGCCCCTGTATTCCCTGCTTTGCTGGAAACTACTTCATCTGCACAACTATTTTCGCTTCCAAGTTTTCAAGTTCAGCTATTGAAAGTGAAAGTTAATTAATTTGAAATGTCTTCCTAAACTTTTTTCTCTTCCTTTCCTTCCCTTCCACTTTTTCTTGTCCCTTTTTAATTTCATTTTAGTAACTTTATTATTTTATCATTGTGTCAGTTTCTAGTTCCTGTGTGTTCATAATCTTTTTCCTGGCTGGCTGGTTACTTAAGTCTTTTTTTTCTAAATGGGAATGTTCTTACAGTTTTCTCTGAATACTGTCTGGGTGCCTCAGTTTTCTCTATGAATTTCTTAAGTATCTAGGTGGTGGGATAAGGGGGTGTGATGGTTGTAGAGCCCTAGAGGGCCAGTGTTATGATGTCTGCACAGAGAATGGCCAACACCCTGACTCCTGACAACTGATGGCTTGGGCTCCTCCCCTGCAAGTGCCAACTGAAGGTGTTGGAGAACAAAGAGATCAGGTGTCTCCTGGCCCGGGAAAGAGACAAAGACCAGAAGAGCAGCTAGAGGGGGTTTTCAGTTTGGAACTGACTGGGGAAATGGAGGGATGCCCAGGACCGGCATCTGGGCTCCCTACCTGGCAAGATGGACCTGACTGAGGGGTCCTGGTTTCTGTACCTACAAGCTCTGTTTTGGACTGTATTCCTGTCGTCTGCTAAACCTTCTGTTTTCCTGGCTGGCTGAGGGTCATGGTGAATCGCAGGAAGTGGGGGGTGCAGGGCCCTGACTCCCCCAGATTCCGTGAGACAGTTTTGAAAGTAATCTCACCAGTAGCGAGTCAATTTGGTGAACAGGCAAGATCAGCTCTGCCCTGGCTTGTTTATCTGTTATTTAGAAACCAAGACTATTTCACTGAGTACTGAAACAGAAGGCAGAGGTAATTCATGTAAAACTGCTAAGCCGCTGTAGTAATTAAATCGCCTTTGCATGTCTGCACTATAGTCTTTGTGTCAGCGGTGTGCGTCCTCACTTGCAGCACTTGCATTGATGCAGGCAGCAGTGCACCCTGGGCAGGCATCCTACTGTGCAACTCACCACTATCTAGCTCAGGGTGTTTTGGGAAGGGTTTACAATGCCTCAGGGGGCAAATGAGTCGTACAGGGGTGACTGGGAATGTGGTTTCAATGTCCTATGATGCAGTTTTCTCCATCTTGTTGTTTTATCTACATCCCATAACATTTTATGCTGTTTTTCAAAAGCCGTGCAAATCTGTGTCTCCGCCATCTCTGTGAGAAGCATGGATCCTGCACAGCTTTGCAGTATTGTGATGGGCATTGTGAACACAATTCACCTGACCCTGCAGTAGCAGAGCCATAGGGGAAGATGACAGTTCTGTGCAGGCTGGCTTGGTGTGCACCATGGAAAGAAACAATTCAAGATGGTTGTTGGCAGTTGCAGAGCAACTGCAGATGGTGTAGCAGCAGTCTGGGCCCGAGAAATAAGCACTAACTGATGGGATCTCATAGTTATACAAGTATTGGATGATGAGCAGTGTCTGCAGAACTTTCGGATGCACAAGGCACATTTCTGGAACTGTGTGTGGAGCTTGCCCAAGCCCTCTGGTGCAGCGACACCAAAATAAGAGCTGCACTGACAGTGAAGAAGCGAGCGACCATCGCTTTGTGGAAGCTTGCAATGCCAGATTGCTACCGATCAACTGGGAATCAGTTTGGAGTTGGGAAGTCCACTGTGGGGGTTGCTGTGATGCACGCGTGCAGGGTCATTAATCACATCCTGCTATGAAGGACAGTGATTCTGGGCAATGTGCAGGACATAGTGGATGGTTTTGCAGCACTGGAGTTTCTGAACTGCAGTGGCGGGGATGGGCAGCATGCATATCCCTATTTTGGCAGCGGGCCATCTTGCCACAGAGTACATCAGTAGAAAGGGCTACTTTTCTATGATATTGCAAGTGCTGGTGGATCATTGGGTGCATTTTACCACCATTAATGCGGGATGGTAAGGGAAGGTGGATTACGCACGCATCTTTAAGAACACAGGTCTATTCAGAAAGCTGCAAGCAGGGACTTTCTTTCCAAACCAAAGGATCACCACTGGGGATGTTGAAATGTCAGTGGTGATCCTGGGAGACCCAGCGTTTTCCATAGTCCCATGGCTTATGAAGTCATACATTGGACACCTTGACAGCAACAAGGAGCACTTCAACCACAGGCTCAGCAGGTGCAGAATGACAGCTGAATGTGCCTTTGGATGCTTGAAAGGCTACTGGCATTCTCTACTCATGAGATTAGACCTTAGTAAAAAAAGTATCCCAATGGTTATAGCTGCCTGTTGTGTGCTTCATAATATCTGTGAGGCAAAGTGGGAGAAGTTTCCACTGGAGTAGAGGTGGAATGGCTGTCTGCTGATTTTTGAGCAGCCAGGTATCAGGGCTATAAGAAGAGCTCAATGAGGAGCTTTGCAGCTAAGGGAAGATTTGAAAGACCTAAGATGAATGCCCAGTTTTAGGCTCCTTTTTTAACCTTTCATTAACTGAAATAAATATTGTTGGAGGAGAGGATTAATGTAATTGGGGGTATTCTGTTTGTCCCAGGGACTGTTTAACGCTAGAGAAAATTCAGGGCCCCTTGTTGAAATTATCTTTGCAAGCTAAACTATAAAGTGTAGTGATAGCTCTCAAACTATAAAACACTGCCACCCTGTGGCTTATTTCATGATATTTATGATCTAATTCAATAGCACTGAAGTAAACTGCAAAACCTCTGCGAGGTATTATCACCATTGTAGATAGGGAAAGTTAGAGTAGTTAAGTGCTGTAATAATGCTTGGTCTACACTATGTGTTTAAACCGATTTTAGCAGCGTTAAACCAATTTAACGGTGTACCCGTCCATGCTACGAGGTTCTTTACATTGATATAAAGGGCTCTTTAAATCGGTTTCTGTACTCCTCCCCGACGAGAGGAGTAGCGCTAAAATTGGTATTACCATATTGGATTAGGGTTAGTGTGGCCGCAAATCGATGCTATTGGCCTCTGGGCGGTATCCCACAGTGCACCACTGTGACCGCTCTGGACAGCAATCTGAACTCGGATGCAGTGGCCAGGTAAACAGGAAAAGCACCGCGAAATTTAGATTTTCATTTCCTGTTTGCCTAGCGTGGAGCTCGTGCATTCAGGCAAACGGGTGATGCAGTCCCCAAATCCAAAAGCGGCTCAGCATGAGACCGTACCGGAGATACTGGATCTGATCGGCTGCGAGTCGGGAAACAAATCTGTTTCATTCAAAGCTACCGTTACAGAAGATGAAATGCAAAGCGTTTGAAAAAAAAAATCTCCAGAGCTCACAGTGCTGCATGACAAGCGTAACGGGAGCCAGAGACTCCAATTGGACGCTTCATGAAGGAGGGAGGGATACTGAGGACATCCACCTATCCCAACAGTCCACAGCAAGTCACCCCGCCGGAAAGTTTGCATTCTTGGCTGAGCTCCCAAGTGCTGGAGGTTCAACACTTGTCCCGTGCTGGTTCAGGGAATAGCTCCTCAATTTACTACCCCCTCCCACATGAAAGAAAAGGGAAAGAAATCATTTCGTTGACTTCTTTCACTGCTCACTCCTGTCTACTGAACGTGCTGCTGGTAGACGCCCGATGCTGCAGCAGTTGAAGCAGCAGTAATCCACTGCCTCTCCCTGCCTGGTGGCAGACGTGTGCAGTAGGACTGGTACACCGTCTGTTATTCAACCCAGTGAGTGCTGGTCCTGGCTGCTTAAGGTGAGCTGGCCAGGGGGCGCCTGGGTAAAATAGAATGACTCACCTGTCTATTCCCGTAGATGGTACGAACGGCGTGGTAAACCTCTTCATCATAGCAAATGGGACTGAGCTCCATCAGAGCCCCTCCCTTTTCCTGTGTAAAAGAAAAAATTCCTGTCCGGCCTGGACTGTGCGATAGCGAGCGCATGCTGGCTTTCTCCCCGCACCGCTTAATGTCCTTGTCCTGGACTGTCATAGCACGGGAAGCTGCCTCCCCTCTTTGTATGTCACTAAAAACTCCAGTGTTTTCTTATTCCTGATTTCATTTATTATTCATAGACACAAATGGGGGACGACTGCCACGTGCCAGGAAGGTTGGGGAGGAGGGAAGGCAACGGTGGGTTGTTAGAGGGCACCCCCCCCGTGCATGCATGCAGCTCATCATTCTGTCTGATCTGACACAGAGAGCTTCTCTCTGATACCACTCGGCTTCTTAGTACGCTTTGCCCCATAATTTCTAGGCAGGACTGACTCTATTTTTAGAAACCATAAACAGGAGGGATATGATCGGGGAGTCGTTCCCAGTTTCTGCCTCTTGCGCCCGCAAGCCCGATTCTCAGCCAGGGGCACCCATGATAGCAGCAGCACAGTCACAGAAGGCAGATAACGTCTCTCATTGCCAATTTACGCCGGCAGCAGTGGTACAGAACGGACTGATACCGTCTCTGCTTATTATGCAAAAGCAAATGATGCTGCTGTGTAGTGCTGGAGTATGCTCTCGCCCGCCTTCCAGTAAATACGGTGACTTTTAAAAAAAAAAAAAAAAAAAGACTGAACTGCTCCGATCGGTTGCCGTGCCTATGGCGTCCTGCTTAGGGCAATCCAGGAAAAAAGGGCGCCGAAGATGATTATCTGCCATTACTTTCCGGCAGGAAGGAATGGCTTGATGCATTTACCAGAACCACCCGCGACTAATGATTTTTGCACCCATCAGCACTGGGCTCTCAACCAGAATCTAAGGGCGCAGGGATACTGCGCGGACACTATGAGATAGCTACAGAATAGCTACCCACAGTGCAACGCTCCGGAAATCGATGCTAGCCTTGGACCATGGACGCGCACCGCCGAGTTAATGTGCTTAGTGTGGCCACGTGCACTCGACTTTATACAATCTGTTTTATAAAACCGGTTTATGTAAAATCGGAATAATCCCGTAGCGTAGATGTACCCTTAGTCTGTGGCAAAGCTGAAATCAGTTCTTAGTTCATTTTTTTTAGATAGTTGCCCTACATCTCTCATATATTATGTAAAATGATCCAATTAAATATTTGAGTTATTTATGTTATTGAGACAATTCAACAGTGGCTCTTTTCCATTGTTGCTGATAGATCATCCCAGTTTGCAGTTCTCAGTAGTGATTTCCAAAGTCATCATCTTGTGACAGTTTTTGCAAGATCATTGCATGTCTTAAGAAATGGTTCTGGAATACCTCCTGTTTACAGGTGGCCTACAGTGGAATGAACAAAGTCCCAGTACCTTGATAAGGTGGCACTAGGAGAAACAGCATGAAATGAAGAAAGGAGAAACTTGGGCTGAATGGTAAACATTCAGACAGTTACACTAATAAGTGTGCAAACTGATTTATTCATGTCTGAATATCAGTGACATAATAGCAGAATTACCTTAAGCTGGGGTAGTCAATTATTTTTTGTCAAGGTACAGATTTCTTGATCAAGGTATAGTCAAGGTCCAGGCTCCAGAGAAAATAACAATAATAATGATGGTAAGTAAATAAAAAGATTTCAGGATCTGTTCAAAATTGGCTGGCAGTTAGGGTAGCCAGTATTGGTTGGATGTATTCCTGGAGATTTCATCACATGACAATTTTTAATTAAAGATTAATCTTGAATTCCTGGAGACTCCAGACCAATCCTGGAGGACTGGCAACCCCACTGACAGTCCACCTATTGACTGCCCTTGCCTTAAGCCTTCATGATCCAGCACTAATTTTGAGCACTCAGTAGCTGACCTTTCCGTGATCAGCCACAAACCATCCACCATTTCCTCACTGGTTGTCCTGTGCTATGATGACCCTCCACCATTCCTCCCTTAATTTTTTCTCAAGGTTATTTCCATCTCGGTGCTTAATGAGACCAAAGTGCATAAGATTGCATGTTAATTTCCAACATCAGGGTCTACTTCTAACTTCGGCATTCATCTTTTTTCCCATCCAGGAGATATACAAAAGTCTTTCCCAGCACCACATTTTAAAAGCGTTTCTTTTCTTCATATCAGCAACATTAACTTTCCATGATTCACATCTATAAATCGCTATGGAAGAAATTAAGTTTTTCACTAGTCACACCTTTGTACATTTCAAGATGCTACAATTTTTCCATACTTTCTTGAGAGGCCATAGCTGAGCAAGTGATCCCTTGTTGTCTTCTGATTTCTTTGGAACAGCCTTGTTGGTTGGTGTCATGAACGTACAGCTAAGAGTAGCATAAAATCCCTCCTTTACCTATAAAGGGTTAAGAAGCTCAAATAACTGGTTGGCACCTGACCAAAAGGACCAATAATGGGAGAAGATACTTTCAAATCTGTGGGGGAAGGTTTTTGCTTTGTGCTCTGTGTGTTGCTCTCTCTGACACAACGAGAGAGACCAAGCAAGTAATCCATCTCCTACTGAAATGATGCATCTAATCTTATAGAAATAGTAAGTAATAGCAAGGAAATGCATTACATTATCTTTTGTTTTAGCTTGTGAATTTTCCCTATGCTAAGAGGGAGATTTATTCCTGTTTCTTTGTAACTTTAAAGTTTTGCCTAGAGGGAATCCTCTGTGTTTTAAATCTTATCACTCTGCATAATTACCTTCCATCCTGATTTTACAGAGGTGCTTCTTTTACTTTTTTCTTTATAATAGAGTTCTGTTTTTAAGAATCTGATTGGGTTTTTAGTGTCCTAAAAACCCAGGGGTCTGGTCTGTGCTCACCTTGGTTACCTATATGGTTGGTATATTATTCTCAAGCCTCCCCAGGAAAGGGGCTTGGGGGGATATTTTGGGGAAACAGGAAAAGTGGTCATTTTCCTGAATCTTTATCTAACTCACTTGTTGGTGGCAGCGATACCATTCCAGGGCAAGGAATTTGTGCCTTGGGGAAGTTTTTAACCTAAGCTGGTGAAATATAAGCTTGGGGGTCTTTCATGTACGTCCCCCAGATCTGTACCCCAGAGTTCAGAGTGGGGAGAGAACCCTGACAGTTGGATATATATGATCTCAGTTAATTAAATTAATCTACTTCCACTATAGCTTTCTGTTAATCAAGATGTCTGCTTGCATCCTGTTTTTCTTAGTCGTCATGTCAATGTACATAATTTTGTTGCATTCAGGAATAGTCCGTATTCCTTACTAATTCTTTTTACATTTATTGCATTGCATTGTTGATTGTAGCAAAGAGTATCATACCATCAGTATATGTGAGGTTGGTTAAGAGGTGTCTCTTATAATTTTAATTTTGTGTTTGAGGCTAGGAGCTGATAATCTGACTGCACCCAGTGTTGGTGTATCGTTAAACAGCTGATTTAGTTCTTTGTTTTATCAGATGACCTCCATGTGTACAAACATCTAGGATGCTGGATGAAGATAATTTTTTGTAATGACCAGATGATTAGAGCAGTGGTTCTCAACCAGGGGTACGTGTACCCCTGGGGCCACTCAGAGGTCTTCCAGAAGGCACATCAGTTCATCTAGATATTTGCCTAGTTTTACAACAGGCTACAGAAAAAACACTAGCAAAGTCAGTACAAACTAAAATCATTGGTTTATACTGCTCTGTACACTACACCTCTGCCCCGATATAACGTGACCCGATATAATATGAATTCAGATATAACACGGTAAAGCAGTGCTCCAGAGGGCGGGGCTGTCACTCTGGCGGATCAAAGCAAGTTTGATATAAAGTGGTTTCACCTATAACGCGATAAGATTTTTTTGGCTCCTGAGGACAGCGTTATATCGGGGTAGAAGTGTATATGCTGAAATGTAAGTACAATATTTGTATTCCAATTGATTTATTTTATAATTATATGGTAAAAATGAGAAAGTAAGCAATTTTTCAGTAATAGTGTGCTGTGACACTTCTGTATTTTTATGTCAGAGTTTGTACATTTTTAAGTAAGGTGTAACTTGGGCGTACACAAGACAAATCAGATTCCTCAAAGGGGTACAGTTGTTTTGGACAGGTTGTGAACCACTGGATTAGAGCAGCAGAATTCAGCTAAATGTCTTCCTTTCTCACTTTGTGAACCCAGACCATTGTTTTCCATTGCTTCTTTGAGAGTCTAAAGCTCCATTGCTCACATTCAAGTCCCTAGTTACAAGGGTGATATCTTTATTTGATGTTTTAGTGAGTGTTGAGTCCTTTATGGAATTCATTAATCACATTGTCATCAACTTGTGTAGAGGTGTAAACCGGTTTGATGGAAAGACTGACTGGCTTTGCTCAAAGACAAATTTTAATGATTCTTTCACTGAGTGGATTATATCCAAGCACACACTTGGATGTTTCCTTGGATGAGATTAACGTGACCCCATTTTCTCTCATTTTCTTGGATCCTGAGTAGTCCACGGCGTATCCATCCATCGTCATTAAGTGATCGTTATCCTTCCAACATAGCTTTGAGATTCCACATATTCCATCTTGCACGATTCCAATTCTTTCATCACAATGGAGAGGTTCCCTTCATACATAATCTCACGTTCTGTGTTCCTACTCTGATTCATTTATGAAAGTTCAGATCATTCATTTTCTTTGGTGCAGACATCAGCCACAATATTTCCCAGAGAACTTGGTGCAGCACCATCACAAATACAGCCTGTACTCTTAGTGGCTGGAGCCTCCTCCCCGGTATTATTTGTTGTGCCTTCTGGCCTGGGGTGTGTGTCTCACCTGTCCAGCGTTACATGTGGATCGCTTTGGCTTTATTCGGCAGTAATACTTCTTATTGGAGAAAGTACAGAAGATTTCCTGTTGCTTTCCTCTGGTTTGTGGCTGCTGTTTGGTTAAACCAGTTAAGACCACTACATTAAGCTGTAGAATAGTCTCCCAAAGTAACTGGTGGGAGACCTATCACCTGAAACACTTAAAGCTAGGCAGAATGGTAGCGAACATGGTCTGAGGAGCAGTCGTGCACTGGCAATGGAGATGCACTGGATAACCTAATGATTTTCTCGCATCCTTTATTTCTCTGAGAGAAGTCTACACTACAAGCATTATAGTGGCACAGCGGCAGCACTGCCACTGTTCCATTCTAGAGCTGTAGTGTAGACACTTGGTACAGCAGTCGAAGGGTATTTTCCGTCGCTGTAGTAAATCCACCCCCTCAAAAGGTGGTAGCTTGGTCAGTGGAAGAATTCTTCTATCATCCTTGCAGTGTCTACACTGGGGCATAGGTCAGTTTAACTATGTCTCTTAGGGGTGTGAATTTTTTACATCCCTGATGGACGTAGCTCCTAAGTTTCAGGTGTAGGTCACCTAATTCTTTGATCTTAGCAGTATGCTCTGAATAGCCCTATAGTGAGGCTGAAAAACAACAGAAGATTGAGCAACTAGTAATTACTTTTTTTTTATTGGTTCTCTGCCTCCTGAATTTGTGTCACAGTGCCCTTTCCCATTGTTCTTTAGTTTTGCAATACATCATTTTTTATATGTAATTTTTCCCCTTCTGCTGTAAAAGTAACTTGTCAGAGCCATATCATACAGCTTAAAAAAGTATGTACGTGATCCCCTCTGCTGGTTCTGTGGTAGTATTAACATGACAAGAATTGTATGTGGTGTTGTAGCTGTATCAGTTCCAGATAAAAAGATATTACCTCACCTACCTTGTCTATCTCAATAATTGAGCATTCTGGGGTGTTATATCAGCCAGAGCTGGCCCAATACTATGGGGAGAAACCTCAAGGACCTTAAAAAGAGAAGAAACCAGAATGGAACGTTCAGATGGGAAGAGGGGCCCGCTTTTCAAACCATTCTTGTACTGATCAGTGGGGACAATCAATACACCCTGCTAAAAATTAGGAGTTCAGTTCAATCCATTTGCACAAAACTTGTAAAACTCATTGTGGACGCTTGTATTGCTGGAGGTGGCCACTGGACATTTTGGTCTGTGCCTTCTCATGGGTGAGTGCAGACTCTAGTTCAGTCCTTGGGGTCTGAATATGAAGGGGGTCACATTCCGATCTGCTCCCACATGCTCATTGTGGGGGATGTTTTGTCACATTGTATGAGGTTGTCTGGTCTGTGGTCTTCAGGCAGGAAAATCTTGTGACATCCTCGAAAACAGCCTTTCTCTGCTCTGTTTTGCTTTTCCCAACATGCTGGAAAATGAATGCTTGTCTAATAGGTTAATTTCCTTCTCTGTTGAAACTTGTATGGATAAGAGGTCATGTAAGGAAAAACAGCTAAGCTGTTGCCCCAAATTTGGGGTGCGTACCCTAGATTTTGATCAAGCTAATTTGCAACCTTATTGTATGCATTCAGCCACCGTGAATTAGTAAAATAGAACACCACATAGTTGAGGATTAATTTGAACAAGTAGGACTTCTGGAGGCAAGGTCAAAACTAGCTGCAGGCTTGCAGTGTCTGCTAATCAGAACAGGAGGAGGGGAGAAAAGAGTCAACAGAGTGAGACTGAAAGAAAGTAAGTGGATGGCGATCTTGAGTTTGGGCACCTTTCGTATAGAAGCTTATATGACTAAGATTGTTAGCAGTGTTTGTGGATGAGTACTTTTATTGAAGTCAGGAGAGGTGATGACCCAGTAGGGGTCACTATGGGCTATGTGTTTTGTAAAAGTTAGTTATAAAAAGACTAGATAATAGTGTACTTTGGAGCAGTCCTCTGAAGCTATCCTGAGACACTTTCCTGATACCATATTCCTTGGCCGAGAAGCGACCAGCCACTGCAGATCTCTAGTTAATTACTCAATACCATCTCAGATTGTAGGTAATTATTTGGGATGTTCTAAACCTATTGCTTGTCTGTGTGTGCTTTATCCTAATAAATTATAGCTTTAGATAAGAGCATGCTTACTTGTATTAGTCTTTCATCAGCCAGAAGCCCTGTGTTCCCATTGATTTATTTCTGACACTGCCTGGAGTGAAACAGTTAAGTTACCACTGCTTTGGGTTCTGAAAACCCTGGGTAACAGAGTAACGTTTACTCACAGGGCTATTTCCAAATTCCCTTGTTGCTTCTATATCTTGGCTTTTACAGTAGGCTTTAAGTTCTGTTTAAAGTTCTAGGTTTAACTTTTTATTATTTATTTGTATTACAATAGGACTTAGAGGTTAACAGTGAACAGTTTGTGCTAGGCACTCACTGCACATACCTAGAGTGATGGTTCCGGTCTTAATGAGTTTACAACCTAAATAGACAAGACTGAAAAAGCATTAGGGAAAGGGATATAAAGTAAGAAAGAACAGGGATGATTTGCAAACATCTTATTAGTTCCATGATTTTTGAGGGGGAGGGCGGTTAAGGGTTTGGGTTTCTTTAAATGTTTTGTTGGGAATTTGTTAGGTGATCTGTTAAATGGAAATGCAAAAGAAGGGAGGGAAAAATTGCTGGGAAGGATAAAAGGAACATGGAAGGCAGGTGGAGGGAGTCAAGTCTAGAAATTGTGAGGGAGGCATGAGTGCAGAGGGTTGGAGCAAACAGCACAGGGAAGAGAATGTCTAGAGTAAAAACTGCTGCAAGGACTCTGATGGTCTTTCTCTGTAGCTGAATACCTGCTGCAGCTGGCTAATTCTTTGGCTGGTGCTGTTCAGGAGCTTCTTTTAATCTATAACTTTACAACTCTCTATGATCGGGTATATCAGGCATTTGCTGCCTACTGCCAGAGACCTCACTGCCTTGGTACAACCTGCCCTAGGAAAAGAAGGGCAATGAGTTGGGACCTCCAGTTGTTTAGAAAGGGTTCCCACAGTCAGCTGCTGGCAGAACCAGCAAGTTGTTTTCCTCTCGCAGTTGGAAGGCTGGGAGCAGGCAAAGGCCAGTCGGACTAACTGCTATCAGATGGCAGTTCTGGTGAGGCAGAAGGATCTTCACTCTGCCTTAGCCCACAAAGCCAGGCTTTGTCAGGGGCTAATTCTGACCACTCTTCTCTTTTAGGTCAGTGAGAGCCTTTTGATTTATTTTGTGGCATGTGAGCCCCAGACAGGCCATCGTGAGTCCAATATTAATTGGACTGTGAATTAGGCGTGCTCACTTCACAGGACACCCCCACCTTCAGGCAGGTCCATGACACACTTCTATCAGTATTGCTAAGCCGAGGCATAGTACATTTAGGCCTGGTCTACACTGAGGGCTGGGGGCCGGGGGGGGTCAATCTAAGTTATGCAACTTCAGCTACGTGAATAACATAGCTGAAGTCGACGTACTTATATCTACTTACTGCGGTGTCTTCACTGCAGTAAGTTGACAGCTGACGCTCTCCCGTCGACTCTGCCTACTCTCGCCCTGGTGGAGTACCGGAGTTAATGGGAGAGTGCTCGGCTGTCGATTTATCGTGTCTAGTCTAGACACGATAAATCGACCTCCACTGGATCGATCACTGCCAATCAATCCAGTGGGTAGTGTAGACAAGCCCTTGGTTAGAAAAAAGGAGTCAGCCATATTTGGTGTGACTTGCTTTTGTGGATTACAGACTCTGAAGGTGGTTAGAACTTAGGTTTTAGAAATTTTTAAATGCATCCCTAAAGTGAGTTTGCAGTGTATGGAGCACACTGATGTTGAACAAAGTTTAGTACTAGCTATCCTTTTGTCTGTTATGAAACACATGCTCTTGGGGACAAATAGCAGCCACTGGGTCAGACTATCAGAGCAAGAGTCCTGAGATCCATTTTTAGCAGAATTTACTATCACTGTGCATTTACTGCCTTTATGCACATAAATATGTATTTAGTCATCTATTCGCCATTGAACTACAAGCCACATACTTTATCATTCCCCTAATCAATCTCCTACATTGCCCTACAGAATCTTACTGTAGGACTTCTCTGTTTTCTGCCTGGGCTGCAAAACTATGTCCTGCTGCATTTAGGGTTTTCTGGGCTTGTGGAAGGTGAGCAAGCTTTGGTGTGTTTTTGTATCCTGAATTCTCAAGCTGTTTTTAATCTCTGATAGCTGTAAACTCCATGGCAGCAGATATCCAGAGTGTTGAAACTAAGTACATGACAATTATAACTCCCAGTATTAAAATTGCACTGAATTGCACAGTGTCTTGAGAATGCGCTGTCTCATCACTGTTTCGCTTTTATTATAACCTAGAAAATTAAAAGATGATTATTTCCATTTTATTTATGGGTGACAGCTAAAACTTTCTTGTTTAATTCTAGGTGTTATGTTTGCAACAAAAAAGGACGGCTCGTAAATGCACCGTATGTGGACAACTCCTACAAGTGGGCTGGTGGCGGCTTTCTTTCTTCAGCGGGTGACCTCCTGAAATTTGGAAATGCCTTGCTGTACAGTTATCAAGTTGGACAGTTTAAAAACAGTGCCAACAAACTTCTTCCTGGCTACCTCAAACCAGACACCATTACAATAATGTGGACCCCAGTGCCAAACACTGAGGCATCATGGGATAAGGATGGTAAATATGCAATGGGTTGGGTTGTTGTGGAGAAACAGCAAGAATATGGTTTTTGCAGACAGCAGCGACACTATGTCTCCCATACTGGTGGAGCAGTTGGTGCAAGCAGTGTCCTGCTTATTCTTCCTGAAGAGTTGGACTCTGAGGTTATAAACAGTGGGTTAGTGACACCTCCCAGAGGAGTAGTTGTTAACATTATTTGTAATATGCAGTCAGTTTCCCTCAACAGCACTGCCTTAAAGATTGCAAAAGAATTTGATAAAGACAAATTGGCATGATACTTTGATTAAAATATAGTGTAGGTCTGAATAACTGTACTGTTGTATTGAAATAGGAACAAAGTTTTAAAAAAACAACATAAAAAGGGTACATGTGAGCTCCAAGATTGCTAGGAATACACATTTCTGAGGGAATGTATCAGATTGTGAAGAAATTAACCTATATGACTTATGTTAGTGGTGCTACATTTTTGTGCATTTGGAAGTCTTCGCTCAGGGAAGTAGCTATATAGTTGCTAACTTATGGAAAAGGGGGGGAACGGCCTTCCAAAAGAAGTTATTTTGCAAATCACCAATGTTGTAGCAATGTTTTTTTCATATCAAGCCAAGGTACTGACCAGTCAAGATCAATAAATATTATTGTTGGCCTTTACCAGAAAGAGGGTGATGTTTACTCTTGTCTTCTAGACATTTTTGTATTAGCAAATAGTTTCCTTAAATGTAATAAAAGTAAGGAAAACTTGTATAGAATCAAATAATAAGAAAATGCAAGACTGACTTCGTTTATAGCTGTTACATTTTTCACATTCATGCTGGCCAAAGTTGTGTTCACCAGTATTTTTGAACAGTCACTTTAAAAATAGAGATTTCGCTTTTTTAAAAACATTGAATACAAAGTTTTGTACTTCTGTCCAAAAACAAACCCTACTGAAATTAAACTGAGGTTGCTCCCAGTTTTGGCAGGTTATTCTATTGTTTAATTAAAATGGTTACAAAAGGCTTCCTACTACTTTATTTTTTCTTAATTTTAAATAATTTTGGTTATACTTCCTAACAGAAAAACTTGTCTAAAATTCCCATAAAACCTTGTAGACAAGGGCATATTTTATGTATCTCCTTATCACCTTTTTCTGTTGTTTTTACATGATTAGTTTTAATCCATTTTTTTTTTTGCTGTAGATGTGTCAAGTTCTTAGTTTCCCCTACAAATTTAACATATTTAGCCCAGATTGAGTTTCTTGGAGTGCAAGAACTGCTTAAATCTATTAACTTTCTTCCTTTCATGTGCATCTTTTGGTTAAACTTGTCACCAGCAAAACAATTTTTGATACTAGCTTTGTTAGAGTGACCATGTCTTCCTTGTTCAGTGACAAGGCCCTTGTGTGCCCTCTATTTCAATAATAATAATCAGGAATTTTACAAGAACTGAAATGTTTTATCATTTAATATATACACTTACTGAAGTTTGAGCAAATGGAAAGGTGACTAAATATGCATGACTGTATGGGTAATGCAGAGCTGAGGCATCACCCATGTTCCTTTTGTTCTAATGTAATATTTATTTAGAGATGGCCAAGTGTTCGCAGGCTCAAAAGCAATCTGCAGAAGATGATCATGATGAAGACTTGCTATAATACTATGTCTTCTGTATTGTGATAACAATGCAACAATCTGGATTTTAGGTGTACAGAATGGAAAATGAAACTACATTAATTCATAGTTCAAGTTGTGGGTTATTTTTGTAACATTTACAGTATGGTCTTCATTTATTTTAGCAAATGTTTTGCTTAATTTTAATGGATTTTGATAAAGCTGTACCTGTAATCCAGAATACTGTTTCAGTATTAGTGAGTTAAAGGAATTTAATTTTTCTTCCTGTATATTGTGCACAGAGCTTCAGGTTGGTGTACCAAAAAAAAGCACTGAACTCCCTCCCACATGTAGTTAGCTACTCACGTTACTGCTGCTGTTGATATTGCAGAGCTTGGCTAGCATTCTTTTAGCCCCTGTGCTTGCATACTTCACTGGTGATGTATTTCTTCATGAGGTTGCAATACAGAAAAAACATTGGATATTTACATCTTTCTCCAGATTGTATCTAGTTTTGCAGGACCATGCCCTCACCCTTAGTCAAAACCTTAAAAATCTCTGAACACTGATGTAGGTGCCACAGCACTGCTTAGCAATTCTGTTTCTCTGCCTGAAGGGGCAGGATACTACAGGCAGTAGCTGAGAGAATGATTGGCTTGCCTGTCCCTAACCCTGCTACCACTCTTAACATTAATTTCACAAAGATTTGACTTCTACCATATGGAGAAATACCATGTCAGTGCTGCTTTCACATTTCTCCTATGTTATAGCTTGAGATGTGACATACCAAGAAATGTATTTTATTATAGATTTGTGATACTTAGCAGAATTGTCAGCCATTTACACAGATTCCTGATTAAATGTTAATGCCTGTCTAGTGTTTTCATGATTATAGTTAGTTATTTTATGCCTTAAACAATAAAAACTCATTTTATTAAACTATTTGTTTTGTGCTAAGCGATTTTACTTCTTGGCTCATCAAAACTGTATTTTTATATCAGTATTAGGTCTATTCAACATTTTTTTTAATTTACCAAATGTTGGAAAAAAATGCTCATGAGAATTGGGTTACTTCTAAAGTAACCAGGAGCTACTTTGACATTTCTATGTTGTCAAAATCAGTTAAGATTTAGGTTAAAAATTACATTAACAGTGATGGAAAAATATATCCAGTAGGAACGCTCTTTCATGGTCTTGAGTATCTAGTGACTTGATAAATGTTGCGCAATAGCATACAGCTGTACTGTTTCATAAACAGAACATGAGTTGTTTGCCCTGGATGACTTAGTTCCTGCAGGGTTCATAAACAGATAGTGTATGAGCTATTAAATGCAGAAACACTAAAAGGTAAAACTTTTACTCTAACATGCTGTTGCTTTATTTTTTTCTTTGTCATATAAATACTCCAATAGTGATCGTTGTTTATAGTTCTTAAAAGTAAGGGTTTTTTTGGTTGTGGGGAGGGGGTTTAGGAAAAACAAACTCACTAAACATTGCATTGGATCAGCTAAAGATCTAATAACGTGTAAAAACCAAGCATATTGCTAAGATCACAGAGCATACAGCACTAGTGATAGGAAACACCCCAATGTAGATATTTGAAATGGGTATGAAAGCAAGATTCATGGCAAGAAATAAGTTTGAAAACACTTTTAGCAATCAAAGCTACTAGTGAGAACAGTATAGCAGTTGCAGACTTTCTATATCCAAAAAGAACATACTTTTGGATACTTACCTCACTGTGGAGGTATTGTCTGACTGATTGTTTTGTTTTATTTTATTTTTTTTTAAAAAAAAAGCATTCTTGAAGGTAAATCAGAATCACTGGTTGATGTAAACTCCTGTAATGCTTCTATATAGGGAAATTACATCTCATTTAAGCTACTGCCAACAGCCAGGATTAGACAGAATGACAAGGTGGGTTATTCAGCTACTCTGGTTTGGGTACTTAGTTATTCCATGTTTTCTTAAAATCTCATGTGTGAAAAGGGTATCAAACACTAAATTTTAGCTTGTGTTTATATCTAGAAAGAATTGTCCATCTTGCCCAATTGGCATTTCTAACAATCTGTGGGCAATGTTCAGCCAACCTAGGGCAATTGGAATGACACATCAAATCTGACTTGTTACTTTGCTCTGAAGTTATCCTGTGTTTGTCATGAAATCTCAATATGGTTTAAAGTCACTTGATCCCTATATAACTATTACATATTCTACCAATTGACACAAGCCACTTCGCACCTTTTAAGAAAAACACATACATACTAAGGATTTTTTTTAAATGAAGAGATGGATACTAAATTCATGCTCACTTTCTAAGAAGTGCAGTAAAACATCTCACAAACTGATGCAAATACAGTATCAAGCATTTTTTTAATTGATTTTAAGCTGACATGCTCTTACCACAAAAGAATACAGTTTAAATTGGGAAAGACAAAATTTCCAATGCCAGCCAAATGATGAGAAGACGTACTTAATTTGTGCAATGTTGAAAAAAGTTCTGTTTACATATAAATCAAGACATTACTGTAAAATTAAGATACAGATTTAAGAATGTACTGTTTACATGGCTTACCATGTAAAGAAATAACTGAAATGTCAATTCTGTTAGCATTCCATGGCAATTTAGATAGAGAAGCAGTTCTTTTAAAAACAAAAACCAACCAATTTTTCTTCTTGCTCAGGTGAACTGGTTAATTGTTATGCATAATATCTTTTCAGACTTTAAAATGCTAGTTCATGGTCTTATAACAGGATAAAACCTATTTAAGAGCAATGTACTAGACTTAACGAGCATTATACCAAGATACTTTATTTTCTAGATTAACCCTGTCACAGCATGGAACTAATTTTAATTGAATTTTATTCATTTCCTTGTGACTTGATGCCATTCACAGCTCTCTAATAGTTTGCTGTCTAATAGGTATTTGTTCATATACCATATCCCCATGCATAGAGAATGCTTTCTAGTTTTCCTGTGGAAAAATGTTTGTTTTATATACCCATCTAGCAATTTTAACCCCATGTCTCACAACATTGGCATAAAAAAAAGCTTAAATATACGAAATGTATTCCTACAGCAGTCTCCATTTGTAAGTGCACTTGCCTTTCATTTCTATAGCTGATATAGCAGTGGTGATTAGTCAGTTTATAATTAACAAAACAGTGTGCAGCAAGTCTTAAGTTCTGATTCTTGTGTGGAATGGCATCATCCATTCAAAATACAGTAATAAAAAGCTATAAAAATAGAGCTCATTACCCATAGATTTCTAGGAAAAATCTGCACATTAAGACATTTTATTGGGGGAAAAAAACCCACCAGGTAACTGCTAGTGTTTCTTACAAAGTTGAACAATTAACTTGTTAGATTAACCGACATTTTAGAACAGATAAGGCTTCCAGGAGCGTATAACATGAGTCATGTTGGCAAAGGGAGCGTTCAATGCTGCTTTCTTCTAAACGAGCAACCTGTAAACAAATCACATAAAAGGATATCAAACTGGGATAGTCCTTAAACTGTTAATAGGAGCCACCTCTGAGAATGTCCTATTGCCCTCGCCATTTCTGTAGCTGAGTTTACATAAATAATGGGTTTAATTTACTTTTTCTCTACAGGACATTCAAGTGAAAAATTAACATTTCAGATCAGGCCTAATCTGATTATAATGACATAGCTACATTTTTGTATCTCAATGTGCAGTGAGAGGGGCTTTATGCCTATGCCATTGAAAGCTTAACTTTGCATCTTTTTAAAGGCAGATCTCCTGCTCTCTCCTCCAATGGCAAACACCCTAAATTGCAGTGACTTCTCTGGCAAGGGCGGGTTGTTCTGTAGCTTGGTCAGCCAGCAGCCTTATTCCAGGCACCCTGCACTCTTGTAAACTCTTCTGTGAATGTACATAGATGCATCACTACTATTTAATACCTATATATCTACAGTTGTTGGCCTGTTTTACCACTGAAAAGTATAGCCCAGAAATCAACTTTGAATGCATACTTTTCTAAAAAGAGATTAAATATAACCTTATGGGGTTTTTTATACCACTTTTCATCTCTTAAGCATTTTGCTACACTTAAATAGTAATAAATTAAACACTGGTTCTACCCCAGTTATCTATGCAAACAGAGCAGCCATTATTTACTCAGCTATAGTTTGACAAAAACAAATTTTAATCACAGGGAATGTTAAGTAAGGAATCTTACTGATACTAGGGGGAGAGGGCAAGCTGCCACTGTTTTAATCTGACAGCAGTACCCCACAACATAAGTGAATGTGTGACCCAGGGATTTAAACCTCATAACCTTCAGGTTCAGAAGTAAATGAACCATACTATAAACTTTGGCCATATGCATTCCATTACTGTTAATCTGAAAGGAATTAAAACTTAGAGTATAGGGAATCATTAAAGCCTATTCAGGGTGTTTAATTTATAAAGTATTTGATGAATACTGGTTTAGTTACACCACCCTTATGTAATACAAAAAAGATGAGCTGCATATACAGTTGCAATCCAGCTCCCAATTTACCGGAAATCAACACTTCTCAAACACACTCATTTCTGAAGGATTTGAAGAACGTTGTTCATTTTCAGTCTTTGGTTTTTAAGCCACAGAGAAAATTAAAGCTTTAACACTTTGCAAGTATATTAATGCACAGCCTTCAAAAGGAATAAAACTGGCTTAATTATTAAACATACTCCCTTACCTTCTGTAAGCCTGGCCTTTCCTCCAGTAGGCTGGCACAACACAGTTGAGCACCCAACACACAGAACCACTGTCTGAGCATGGCTGAACACCGTGGTGATCTTGTAGCATCCTAAAAGGGAATATTGGTAGACTTCATTCAAGTGACCCAGATTAAATGTTTAAAGAGACATAGCAAAGTCTGCATTTATTTGGTTTACAACCTTCCTCCAACAAAAAGTTGGAAACTGCAAGATACTAGACAATTAAATTTAACAGCACCTGATATTAGCAGTTGGACATTGCCTACAACAGGGGTAGACAACCTACAGCACGCATGCCAAAGGCGGCACATGAGCTGATTTTCAGTGGCACTCACACTCCCTGGGTCCTGGCCACCGGTCCGGAGGGCTCTGCATTTTAATTTAATTTTAAATGAAGCTTATTAAAATTTTTTAAAACCTTATTTACTTTACATACAACATTTACATATTATAGACTTATAGAAAGAGACTTTCTAAAAATGTTAAAATGTATTACCGGCACGCAAAACCTTAAATTAGAGTGAATAAATGAAGACTCAGCACACCACTTCTGAAAGATTGCCAACCCCTGGTCTACAATAATACAAAAGTCACTCTAGGATGACACATAATTGTGTTAGTGAATCAAGCCTCTGAAGCCTTGTCTACAGTATCTAGTTAATCTCTCACTATTGTGACTCCATCTGGGCAGAATTAGATATGACTGATTAAAATGCCAAGAACTAGCTTACATTCATACTCCCATTATTAGTACCACCAGTGCATTTGGAATAATGGAAGATTAACAAAAGTACAGCTAAGAGTTTCTCCTATTTTGAGTCACCTGAACAAAAGGCTTAGTCTTTTGTTGCCAAAACCCCATCCATTTCACTCAAACTTTTAATATACATTTGGAAGAAAAATTAAGAGCCTGAAGCATAAGAGAGCTCCCAAGTCAGTCTTCTGGCAAAAACAAAGTGAAATCCTGGTATTTCTAATATAAGCAGCAAACAGAAGTGTTCTGAAAAAAAATATCAAACCCTCTTTATTGGAGCAGAGAAAGTACACCCATATTCCCTTTTATAGCAGATTTACATCACAATTAGGAATGACATTTCATTGACCTTTTGTTATCACCCTTCACTGGATATAAGTTTCATTACTGTTATGCATAATGAAAGGGTAAAGCGCTTAAGTATTTACCTGGACACTTTACATCCATAAAGTAGGAATTTGGACTCTGCACCAGACGTTTCTTTTTGTGCTTTCTCTTCTCCTCCTCTAGAGATGGATGTGCTATGTCTCTATCCAACTAGATTTAATAGCCAAAAAAAGGGTAAGTCATGGTATTGGATGGTAAATACTGCTCAATCCAGTTACATTAGTTGGATAGGAGACTTCCTGTTGATGTTATGCTGCTGTTTTGTTCCTAGTTAGTATATGCATATTAATATGCAAATTCCAGTGCATTAAAACTAAACCACAACATATGCAAGCATTTGTGTGTTAGAAGCATCTGCAATCCCATCATTTCCTTTGGAAATGCTTCTTATTGTAATGTAATAGAACACCTACTATACTAGGACACACACTATTACATCACTCTTACCAGTGCAATGTCTCACAATATTGAACTAGCTGCATGAATGAATTAATCACTCTTGACTAAAAAAAATCAGATGTGAGCAGTGGAATAAAGAAAACTGGCAATGATTTCTGGATAGTTTGTTTCAGAAAGAAATTTACGGTTCTACAGTCTGTCTTGGTGTCTAAATCAGTGTGAAGGCATCAGGCTGCCATCACTGGAAAGGCTAAGTGGGTTGCTAGAAGCAGCATTTCTACACAAACAAAACAGGAATGCATGGAAGAAACAAAGCCACTAAAAACATGCATAATGGAACAGATGATTAAAGAAAACTTCTAAAACCTAGGCAACTGAGCTAGCTCAAGGAAGCTAGAATGCAGCCAATAGGCCAAGCCCAGTACCATGTGATTGATTGTTCCTTGAACTGCTTTTCAAAAGACAGCCCCACAGCTGCCACCTGGTAATCTGATAATTCAGAACAGATTAAATCAATTAAGAACCCAACCCTCCCAGAGTGCAAACAAGTGTTCTCCATGTTACCAGAGCAGAAACAAAAAGGGAGCTCAATCCTTTGACTTGAGTGACTAAACTTTGTCTTCACTAGAGCAGGATGAGATGCAACACCCCCTACCCGGACTCCCTCCTGGCAGAGATAGTCCACACTCAAGATAAAGGAAGAGGACGAGGGCAGGAAAAGGAATTTGGACAGGTCCCACAGCGGGGCCCCTACCACTCTTAGCCCTACTACAGGGCAGAAGGGGGCAGGCTCAGCAGTCAGGTCCCTGGGTTAACAGACTCCAATACAGGGCAGGCCGGGAGATTGGAACAGCCAGGCCCGTGGCGCTCGGCTGCTATATTCTGAGAATCCAACGTGAGACGCCTGTAACGGGCGCCCCGGCACGTGCGAAGGGCACTAGGCGCCCTCAGGCTCCTGTGAGCACGCGAGCGCCCTGCTAACGTCGCCGCCTGCCTCCCTCCCTCCAAAATTCCACGGGTGTCAGTTACTCCGTCCCGCAGTGCCGTTCGTGTCACGTGGCCGCGCCCCTTCCCCAGTGTCCCTCCCGCCTAGCGCAGTGGCAGGATAATTCCCCCCGGCCCCCTCGTCACACCTATCCAGGTCACAAGGGGAGGGTTGCCCGTGAGCGGCCCGCACTGTGGGCCCCTGGAGCTGGGTCCCACACACAGGGCTGTGGGAGGGGGACACCTTCCCCTGGCCGCAGTCTGAGGCTCCTCACCCCACCCTTCAGGGGGCTAACAAGGTGATTCGCTCCCGGTCCCAATGTTGTAAACAAAACAACTCACAGGCATGTTGTCTCCCCCACCGGAAGTAGCCTTCGACTGACTGAGCAGCGAACGGAGCGGGCCTGTCGGGCCACGGCAGCGAATCGGGGCTCATAGTCCGACTTCCGCTTCCGGGAGGCGGCGCGCAAGAAGCGTGGTGGTCTTTTCTCTATGGTTCACGTGGAGCTTTTCTCCCGCCTATGGCGGGGCTCGGTGATTCTCTGCCTTGGGGAGTGGCGGGAAACTGAGCGCTTTTCTCCCCGCTTCCCCGGGACGTGCGCTGCGATATGGAGCACGTTAGCCAGCCTGGATCCCGGGCGCCAGGGGCGTCCGACCCGAGTGCCGCTTGCAGCTGCCCACACAGACAGGACGGAGGTGGGCACAACCCCAGGCTCCGCGGCCTGGTCCCAGCCGCCCCACGCCAGTGGCTTGCTCCGGGGATGGATGGCTAGCCACTGGGCACACCTTCCTTTGAGGCGGGCCCCAAGGCCTGGCTGCCCTGCGGAGATCACAGGGCCCAGCACCCAACCCTGAGGCTAGCCCTTCAGTGGTGACCAAGCTAGTCCCCCAGAGACAGCAGGCGAGCTGCAGGCCTGGCTCTCTACAGTACAAAACGTTTCTTCTACCAAGAAAACCTCCACCTCATTCTGCAGGAAGTGCCCTAGGACCGTGTAGTGTAGTGGTTCTGAGCCTTTCCAGATTGCTGTATCCCTTTCAGGAGTCTGTTTTGTTTTGCATACCCCAAGTTTCACCTCACTTAAAATGGCTTGCTTACAAAATCAGACATAAAAATACTGGTGTCACAGCACGCTAGTAATGAAAAATGGCTTACTTTCTCATTTTTACCATATCATTATAAAATCAATTGGAATATAAATATTGTACTTACATTTCAGTGTGATACTTGAGCCTGTGTTTCACTTCTGAGCCTTTTCTGAAGCCGAAGCCCAAGCCCTGCCATCCAGGACTGAAGCATGGAATTTAGCTTTCTGGGCCCCTGTGGTGTGGGGTCCCATGCAGTTACCCTGCTTGCTACCCCCTAATACTGGCCCAACACTTGCAATCCCCTAACCTGTCCAGGTGGAGAAACTGATCTAGAAGAGTTGAGTACCCCCTGGAAGGCCTCTCTGTACCCGCAGGGGTATGTATACCCCTGGTTGAGAAACACTGCAGTAGGGTTTCAGGCCATTCCACTTTTAATGGTTTCTTCTCTAGGGCACACAAACTGAGTTATGACACAATAACATTAAGATGACAGTGTTTCTTAATGATCTGATATGTTGATGGTAGGGGCATTTTAAACATTTTATTGTATAATTTTTAGATTAAAGCACTTATAATACAAATTGCATTATAAATGCTTTAATCTGAAAAGACTCAGCTAACACTTTGCTCTCTTTACTGTCCTACAAGTTATCAGTATGCAGCAGCTGACTCCAATTCTTGCTTTGTAACTCCTCTCTCTTCCAGTCTTTTGCCTTCAAATGTATCCTATTTACCTGTAGGTTGAAAATAAAAATGTAACAACCAGATGGTTCAGTTTCGGGAGGAGGATTATAAAATCCTTCGACCAAGACAATACCTTCATTATCCATAACACAACAAAGGAATGACAAAGCATTTGAAATATCCTCATTTTCCCCTCCTACATTGCCATTCCCTTCTTATAAGTTTTCTCCTGCTAGGACACTCTAATGCCATATGAAGATTTTTGAGTTAGCGTTTATCTTAAAAATAGAGGTTTTTAGGGAAGGAGAGGCTCAGCGGCATGGTTGAAAAGCAGGATGTCCACACCACAGTTGACCTGGTTCTCTATTTTGAGTTTATTTGGAGCTTCATTTTGTAGTGTTCACTGCTTACTGTGTGAAAGTGTGAGTGCCTGCCACTGTCGGCTCAGTGCTCAGAATGTCTCCATAGATCCCTCTATGCACCCCCTTAAAAGCATGCATCCAATGAAGTGGGTATTCATTCACAAAAGTTCATGCTCCAATACGTCTGTTAGTCTATAAGGTGCCACAGGACTCTTTGCTGCTTTTACAGATCCAGACTAACACGGCTACCCCTCTGATACTTAAAAGCAAACACTACAGCTGCAATTCAAACTTTAAAAAAATAAAATACAAGTTTATTTTGTTACAGAATGGGAACAGGGAATTAAAGATGTTGAACAGCAACTGTGTAAAGAGATAACTTGAAAGATTCCTGAAGATGGACTGGAAACATCAAGGCCCAGTATAATAGTAGGTATGTTTAGGAAAAGGTGACAACTTTTTATTGTCTAACAGCTGAAGCTGAGCTTCTCTAAACACATACATCATAGTGTCCTTTTTCTGGACTATCCCTTTTTGCATAGAATCCTTTTCCATTGCGGTTGCAAGGCAGAACTTACCCCCGTTTCACTCAGTTCTGCTCCATTCACTGCCTTCTGGAGCTGGAATATTTTTCTGGTGTTTGCTCCCTGGTGTTGTCAGTGTAGTTAGGGTGATGTAGTGTCCGTGTAGACACTGCCTTACTTACACTGGCTGTTGGCTGTCCTTCTTGTCAGTTTCAGGGCTACCTCTGGCTAAGAGCTGCATGGGGCTTCTAGCTGGAGCTGTGAAATTGACTAGAATATCAATTTCACAGCTGGAAATTGAGTGATATTCACAGCAAACTCTCCTGGTGAGAACATGCACCACTGGCAGAAGGAGGGTAGTGTGGGCACCAGCAGACGATTAAATTACTGCTGTGGCTGTAGCAGATTGGCCTAAATTAAGTCAACCTAATTTTATACTGTAGACAAATCCCTCGAAAGAAATGCTTATTGACTGATCATTAAAATGACTTCACAATAATACTTTAATTTCTAATGGTTTGTTTAGAAGAGGGAAATTTATACAGGTGTAACTAGATTGATGTTACAGGCAGATTTCCACACTGTAGATCTAAGTTCAATTAATACTTAAGTTCTTCTTCGAGTGATTGCTCATGTCCATTCCACAATAGGTGTGCGTGCTCACCATGTGCACCGGTGCCGGAAGCTTTTCCCCTACCAGTACCCGTAGCGGAACACCCCAGCGACCCCTGGAGTAGCGCCACCATGGCGTGGTGTAAGGGATGCTGCGCGCTTCCCCCACCCTCAGTTCCTTCTTGCTACCAGTGACGGTGCTTCAGAACTGCTGTGCTCCAGCTCTGCTCTGTGGCTTTCCCTGATTGGACTGTCATTTAGTTCTGTAGATAGTTAGTATCTATAGTTTAAAAAAAAAAAAAGTATAGATAGTAAAGTAGAAGAACCGCGCCCGGGTTGGGGCATGCCCTGTGCCCCAGGCTTTAAGTCGTGCGATACTTGTAAATGGCCTATGCCCATAAGCGACCTCACACTAGCTGTTTACACTGTCTTGGGGAAACTCACATCAGTGACCGCTGCAAAATTTGCTGATCATTTAAGCCTCAGACCAAGAAGGAGTAGGATATACAGCTCCGAGCTATATTGATGGAGTTAGCCTTCACTCCGACACCACAATGCCACTCCGAGTTGGCATTGAGCTCTATAGCATTGATGCACAGCAGCCCAGCGGTACCTTCCACCCGCCAGCACTGCTCCCCATCCATGGGATACTCTAAGAAGATCTCCGTCAAGGCACCAGGGCTAGGCTAGGGATGAGACTAGACCCACGCTGGGCAGCTCTCGATCCCCCTCAGCCTCGCGGCCTCTGACTCAGGTAGAACGGATAGCCCAGCCCACTCTGAGCCAACTTCCCAAGATGCCAGTGGCCACACATGGGTGCCCTCCACGCTGGTGGCCCTGCAGGCAGCTCAAGATGTAATGTCTCTCCTGGTACTGGCTGCACTGACCCCAGCAGCTCCCTAGTCCAGAGGCAAGCCCACCACATGGGCAGTACCAGTCGCAGAAAGGTTCCCGAAGCCGCTCTTTGCCGAGTGACCACCTGCTTGCAGCCTACACCGGTCTCCGTCAACCCCCACCCGATTGTCTGGCTGAGTGCTGAGCAACAAGGAATTGAGGCACCGCTCCACATCTAGAAAGCGCAGGCCTCTAGGTCAGAGCATGCCGCACTAGGACTGGGTCCAACAGCACTGGAGGTCACTAACTCCCAGAAGCTACCATAGCCCCTCACGGTACTGATGTCAACTCCGCTCATGCTCTTCACTCCGGTCAAGGTCCAGCACAGCACCACTCCCACAGCCCCAGGCGTAGATCGCCAGCAATGGGCCACCGCAGATCCACCTGATGGAGCCATTCACGGAGCAGCCGTTACAGATGGCACTCCCACTCCTCTACACTGGACTTATGGTCTCGAGCCCAGCACCATTCATGACGCCACTAGTCGTCCTCATCCTGGGATAGCGGTCGTTCGTATGCCAACCTAGCCTCCCCTTGAAGCCGGCAGTCAGCGGTCCACACGAGTCTGGCAGGGCAGCCTGACCCGCTGGTGCTGCAGCAAGTGCAATGGCACCAGGCTCCTTGGCCAGCGCCCTTGTACCAGTGGACCCCATGGGCCCCTTCTGGAGTGGTCATGACTGATCTCGGACCAGTGGATCCTCAACACCATCTCCCAGAGCTAAACCCTCCAATTTCTCTCTACTCCACCTTCCCTCCTCATTCCTCTTCAGGGACCCGTCTCATGAGAGCCTACTCGAGCAAAAGGTCAGGCGGCTCCTGCACCTGGAAGCGGTGGAGGTGGTGCCTGCGGAGTTCAGGTACAAAGGATACTACTTCCACTATTTCCTTATCCTGAAGGCCAAAGGGGGCCTCAGGCCCATTCTGGACCTGCAAGGCCTAAACCAGTACATGGTAAAACTCAAGTTCTGCATAGTCTCCCTGACCTCCATTATTCCCTCCCTGGATCCCAGAGACTGGTATGCTGCCCTCGATCTCCAGAACGTGTACTTCCACATTCACATATTTGAGGGCCACAGGCGTTTCCTCCACTTTGGGGTAGGACAGGAACATTACCAGTTCACCATACTCCCGTTTGGCCTCTTGACAGCACCCAGAGTCTTCACAAAGTGTATATCTGTGGTGGCAGCCTATCTCAGACGTCGGGGGGTCCAGATCTTCCCCTACCTCGACAACTGGATGGTCAAAGGCAGCTCCAGCCAGGTCTCAGGTACAGGACCACATAACACTCCTCCTGTCCAAATATACCACACTGGGGCTGCTGGTAAACAACATCAAATCCATGTTGGTACTGGTTCAACAAATAGAGTTAATTGACGCGATTCTCAATGTGACATCAGCCAGAGCTTCCCTCCTCCTGCTGGACAGGTTTGAAACCTTGAGGGATCTCATAAGGGCAATCATGAGGTTCCCTGTGACAACTGCCATGGCATGCCTCCAACTCCTGGGTCACATGGCAAAATGCATGTACGTATGCCATGCCAGGCTCAGAATGCGGTCCCTTCAGCTCTGGCTGACCTTGATGTTCTCCCAGTCCAGAGACAGGTTGGACAAAGTTCTCACTGTGCCTGAATCCGTACTAGCCTCCCTCCTTGGTGGACCTCCCCAGACAACATGCTCCAAGGGGTCCCGTTCAGGAGCGGCTTCCCCACCATAGAATTGGTGTCCAATGCATCGGACTTGAGGTGGGGAGCCTAGGTGGGAGACCTTCATACCCAAGGCCAGTGGTCCGCACAGGAACTAGACCTGCACATAATTTCAAAGAACTTCAAGCAGTCCGTCTGGCTTGTGTGGCCTTCCACTTGTGCCTTATGGGCAGGGTGGTCAGAGTTCTCACAGACAACACGGCCTTGATGTTCTACATGAACAGGCAAGGCAGGGCCTGCTCCACAGCCCTCTACCAGGAAGCCCTCTGGCTATGGGATTTCTGCCCACAATATCACTCACATTATCAACTTGGAAGCCCAGCACTTACTGGGCATCCGGAACTCTCGAGCGGATCGCCTGAGCCAGGACTTCTCCTCCCAGCATGAGTGGTCGCTCCATCCAGAGGTGGCTCACGTGATCTTCCGAATGTGGGGCACTCCCCAAGTGGACCTCTTCACAATCAGGCAGAACCGCCAGTGCCCCCGGTTCTGCTCTAGGAGAGGCCTGGGCAAAGACGCGATTTTCAGTGCCTTCCTTCTGTTCTGGTTGGGTCAGCTGCTATATGCCTTTCCCCCAGTTCCATTGATCAGCAGGGTCCTGGAAAAAATCAAGACGGACAAGGTTTGCGTCCTCATGATTGCCCAGGCATTGCCCAGACAACATTGGTACAGGACTCTTACAACCCTGTCCATTGCCTGCCCGTGGCCACTGCCAACCCGCCCAGACCTTCTCTCTCAGGACCAAGGTCGCCTCCTCCACCCCAACCTTGCAGCCCTCCACCTCATGGCGTGGCTGTTCAATGGTTACACTGAGAGGAATGGACCTGCCCGAAGGGTGTATGATGAGTCCTACTGGAAAGCAGGAGGCCCTCCACGCATCAGGCTTACCTGGCAAAATGGTCAAGGTTCCAGGGGCGACTCCAGGCACCAGCACGCCAAGCGTATGCCTGGGGCGGCAAGCCATGGGAAGTGCTTTGCTGGTCCCCGCGAGGGCGGAATGCAGGTTGCCTTTGGTGGCATGCCTGCGGAGGGTCTGCTGGTGCCAGGTCCCGAGGCTTCAGCAGACCTCCTGCAGGCTGCCACCAAATCCATGGGACCAGGGACCTCTTGCAGGCAAGCCGCCGAAGGCAGCCTGCCTGCCGTACTTGGGGCGGCAAAATACCTAGAGCGGTCCCTGCAAGGTTCTCTCGATGGGCTGCCAATCGCAGCGTCTCACCAGTGGCTGCCACACTCCAGTTAATACTGGATAACCTCCTTCATCTCCGAGCCCAAGGCCTAACACACTCATTCATCAAGGTGCATCTGGCAGCCGTATCGGCCTTTCACTCGCCTGTGCAAGGCCACACAGTATTTTCTCACACCATGACCGGTCGATTCCTTAAGGCAGTGGTCCCCAACGCGGTGCCCGTGGGCACCATGGCACCCGCCGGGGGATTTTTGTGCCCCCACCTAGTGCCCAGCAGGGCAGAGAAGCCGCAGCCCCACGCCTGCCAGGGACAGAGAACTCCGGGGCTGCAGGCGCCGATATTCTCTGTCCCTGGCAGGCGCGGGGCTGTGGCTTCTCTCCAGCTTCTCCAAGGCTGCAGGCACAGTTCTCTGTCCCTGGCAGGGCCACGGCTTCGAAGCCAGAGAGAAACCGTGGCCCTGCGCCTGCCGGGGACAGAGAACTCTGGGGCTGCAGGCTGCGGGTGCTGGTGTTCTCTGTCCCTGACAGGCGCAGGGCTCACCTAGTGCCCAGCATGGGAGAGAAGCGGCTTCTCTCTGGCGTCTCCAGGGCTGCAGGCTGCGGGCGCCGGTGTTCTCTGTCCCTGGCAGGTGCTAGGCTCCGGCTTCTCTCTGGCGTCAAAGCCAGAGAGAAGCCGTGGCCCCACCCCTGCCGGGGACAGAGAACTCTGGGGCTGCAGACTGTGGACACCACTGTTCTCGGTCCCCGGCAGGCATGGGGCCGCGGATTAAGCTGGAGAGCAACCGCGGCCCCGCCGGCTGCAGGCTTCATTCTGTATTAAAGTAGAATAATAAATATATTTGGACCAGCAGTTCAACAATGTTTTACTTTCTTTAAATAAATAAGATGAAAACTTTATGATATTTCTTTTGTAAAAACTCCTTAATTTTTCTTACAGATAGATAAAAAAGAGCAAATTCACATGGTAAGGTGAAAGAGTCATTGTCGAATAATTTAATTAATATCTTTTACATGTAAAATTACCCTTTTTATCTTATGGATTCATATATTATGTAATATTAAATATGATTTTTTTGTATTATTTAATGTAAACATACAAAATAAGCCTTGAAAAATTGTTGGTGTCTGCCACACTCTTCTGAAAACATGAATGTACTACTGGCCTCAAAAAGGTTGGAGACCACTTCCTTAAGGGCTTGGATTGCCTCTTTCCTTGTGTTTGGCCCTGTTCCACAGGTGGCCCTGAACTTGGTTCTGGCCAGGCTGACAGGACCTCTGTTTGAGCTGCTTGCCACATGCTTATGGTCCCATCTTTCTTGTGGCAATCATGTCTGCTAGGAGGATCTTGGAGCTCCAGAGTCACTAGTGGTGCTTCCACACAGGTACTGCTAGGGGAAAAACTTCCAGCACCAGTTCACGTGCCGAGCACGCACGCCTACTGTGGAATAGACATAAGCAACACATCTTGAAGAACACCAGTTACTGAAAAGGTAACTGTTTTTTCACTTAAATGGCATGTTTGATCTGGAGATTCTGCTGGCCTGGGGTCTTATCTGTATTATAAGTGGAAGTACTTGAAGAAAAATCTGGTTTTAGATTGATTTTAAGTGGACTCTTAAATGGATTTTAACTTGTCATATTGATTTAGCTTAAATTGACAAGGAAATTTTAAGCAGTTTTAAAATTATTTGAGTGTCCAGGCAAAGTTAGCATTGATTTAACTGAATTGATTTAGTAGCACACCAAAGATAGCACTGGTTTAACTAAACTGATTCAGTAGCACCCACCCACACATGCAATTTGTAGCAATTTATCTTCTGAGGGAGGGATAGCTCAGTGGTTTGAGCATTGGTCTGCTTCAACACAGCATTGTGAGTTCAATCCTTGAAGGGGCCACTTAGGGATCAGGACAAAAAAATTGGTCCTGCTAGTGAAAGTAGGGGACTGGACTTGATAACCTCAAGGTCCCTTTCAGTTCTAGGAGATTGGTATATCTCCAGTTTTTTTCTATAAGATTCAAAGTAATGCTTTTCCTTCTTGGGGTATGGGCAGATTGAAACATGCGTATTTAATTAACTTTGCATTGCATTACTAAATGAGTGCATGTAACACCTTCCTAGATAGAGTTCTCTTAACATGCATATGAAAAGAGTTCACAGTTGCCCATACTTTGTGTAATGAAGAGCACGTCTCTGCTTAAAGACCAAAAAATTAAGAATACAGATAAATCCATTTGCAAGTAACAGCAAGCCTTACAGAAGGCACTGTCACAAGGCCTAGAATGAACCCAGAAGCACCTAGATGCAATGCAGGACCTGCTTACTACAACTGAGAAAAAAATGGCAGATTGTTTTGAAGTAATAATAGATGTTACAATTTCAGGTGATGGCTACCAACTGGTTTTAACTCATAATAGCATCTTCCCAAACCAGTCATTCTTAACTGCAGAATACTACATTTAGTTAGTAGAGTCCCAAAGCTGGAGAACAAAGCTCATAATGATGTGCAGTTAGAAGGTGTTCGTGGAAGGTTGAGCACTTCTGGGACCTGTGGATTCCACAAGTGTTTAAAATGACAGCATCTAGAAGGGTCCAAGAGCTACCCATGTATTTCAAACCATTCTGTTGGTGTTTGAAATCTTATAGTCTTACAACAAAGAATTAAAAGTGCCCAGAATTTCTGACCCCTTGAGCAAAAGATCTTGATTTTCTGAGTTTTGCCACTACTGAACAAGTTCTGCATTCAGTGGGCCTAGTGGTTTTGTATCCAGTCAGGCTTTCCCTTGAACAAAGAGGAAAGAGATTTTTGAAAATTGGGAAGTGATGGTATTTGCCAACCAAGACAGTAGAAATAGGAATGAAAGTGGAATTAGATGCACTCTCATAAGGATTTCAGATAATTTGAGTATGTGCAGACCAGTTACAAACATTTTGTATTTTTCCTCTGTACATAAAATCGTTTGTTTAGATTTTATATTTGTGACATTTTATATGATATAAAGGACTATTTTGCTATGCACATCTTTCATGCCTTTCATCCAAGGATCCCCACCCCAGTGCTTTGCAAACCATCTGTACTTCATTAAATCTTACAACAGTTCTTTGAGGAAGGTAAGGGTTACATATGTATTACTTCATCCCTGATGAGTTGTTGCGATCTCTTGGGTGGGATTTAGCAGCTGTTTAACAGTACAAAAAGATATGGGTTAACTTAAAACTATTTATAATCAGATGATATGACCAGGGAAATTTAGTTTAAAGTTGAAATTGACTAGGGTTAATATATGGTTTGGGGTTTAAGAAAGACTGCATTACCATTCCTTCAACATACAAATCAGCACTACAGACAATCTTTTATATTTTGTTCCTGTGGAAGTGTAACTCTTTAGATGCTCATAATATTAACTTTCTTCTACCTCCCACCATCCCTAAAAACAAAACAAAAAGACCCTGTAGTCCCCCATTAGTAGATAGAAATATATCTGTCAAACAGAAATAAAATTTTCTGTCATTGCTCACATTTGTCTAGCATGTGACTCACAACTTTTTTTTTTAAATGTAATGCTATAGCAAAGCTTGGGTTTGAAAGAGTGAAATTTTTACAGGGCAAACGTCATGGTAGTTGTTAAGGCCTAACAGCCTTAAGAGCTTTGTGAAGTTTACAGTTTGTACAGTTGCAGTTTTTACATACTAAACAAAGGCAGGAAAAAATGTAAATATCAGGTAGTTTTCACGTCTTGTTTTTAAGGTAATTTTTAAGTTGGTGGTTAAATAAACATCTGTCTTGCAAGTCTAGCAAACTGGCACTTTTCCCATTCAGAACTGAGTACAATATTGCAAAGCACCACAATAATTAAAGAATGAAGTAATTTGCATTATTTTTCTATAAAACTACTCTTGAGTAGCAGATGGTGAACACAAACGTGTTGCTCCAGAGACATATGAAAACCTGTCTGTTCCATAAAAGCCTCAGTGACTCTCTTCATTGCTTGAACTAAGCTGATGTGGTAATCTTTAAAAAGGCCCTAATTAGGCTATGTAGCCACTCAGGCCTCAGAAAATAAAATAAATGGAAAATGTTTCAGTGATTAGTTTTTCATTAGTAGTTTCCCCTAATCTGATGGTTCATGCTAGTCTGAAATAATTAACCTATTCGATTTTATTGCTTCAGTGCCAGATTAGGCTGTCACAATTTATAATCTTAAATCTTGTAATAAATAGCCTAAGAGCCCATCTTAATAACACACACATAGCCCACTATCGATGTAGAAAGAAACAAACTAAGCAACCATATTCCAGAATTTCAGTTTGAACAATACTGAGCATTACAAGTGTGAAAAAAATCTTGTATTGCTCCATTGTCTTGGCTCTGCAGATGATATCCTGATCTCCCTGAGGTGTTCGTCAGCTGAACAGACTGAGATTTCTGCTCCATTTGTTGACATGATACCCAGTTGTGGAGGTCATAAAATGTTAAATCCTAATATAGTAAACCAAAGATTAGTTCCAAGTTCTTGTTGAAACAGACTTCCAACTTGTAGAGAATTTGAAACCAGATTTGACATTGGATTTGTGTTCATAGTTTGTAACTAGTACATCTTGCTCCCATGTCAGGAATCTTACCATGCTTAAACCTTTTTTTAACAAGAAAGGTTTGGAATCATGCTGATTGCATTTGTTTCTTCAATACCTCTTCTTAATGTATTTCATTGTTTGGGGCAGCTTCTGATTATATTTTATCCAAATGCAGCAGTCCATATTTTTGTAGGTGACCAATTAATAGAATGCTTTGGCCCTGTTTTAAGACCCCTACGTTGGTTCCCCCATCAAATAATGGTTTAATTTCAAAGTGATTATGATGTTTGATGCACATCTATGTATGACTGGACCCCATGCATCTCAAGTTATTTACTTAGTTCAAAGTCAGCAGGTAACATAGCTTGTCCTAATGTACATCTGTGAGAAAGGACCTTTAGAAACTATGGGCCAGGTCCTAGCCCTGTAATCCTGGTGCAGTTGGGACACTTGTCACACATCTTGGCCCTAGACTACCTGTTAGGGAGGGTTTTCCCCATCCTCTCCCCCACATTTCTGGAACCCCTCCTCTTGAGGACTTGAGAATCTGTATACGATGAAGGGTCATGGTTGAACATCATCTCCACAATCTCCACCAGTACTGTGGAAGGCCTACTCAGAGGTTAGTACAGATTAACTATTGAGCAGAATATCCTTTAAGAAGGGTACCAGGCACCACTGCTTTGTCAGCAGGGCTCCACTGGAGCCACAGTTACAGGAAAGTGAGGGAGAGCTCATACGGGATTGGAAGGGAAACCTGGAGTCTTTAAGGTCAGACTCTTCCCCTCCAGTTAAGGGGGCAATCCTTAACTGAATAATTTGGAGCAAATTGTCCCAAAACCATTTCCTGTAGGATTTCCCATGGGAGAGAACAATCTGTCCCAGTGATTTACAATTGTACAACTCCCTCTTTCTGTTCATAGGGCTCACTTTGTTACAACTTTTGAAACTAAATTAAAGCAGCAGTTCTTTCCTATTGCTGTCAGTTGTTTTTATAGTTTTGTTTATTTTGATAGAACCCTGTGACATCCTGTGAAGGACACTTTAGAAGTGTATAATTATGCTGACTCACTCCAGAACATTACAGGTAGCAAATGAAAGAAGAAAATACTGACATATTAACGGTACTTAAAAGACTTTGGGGAAAAAAATCTATGTTACAATTCTTATGTCACTTTACATAAATATATGACCAATTAAGGTGGCTAAGTGAAACATTTACTGCCAAAATTAAATCAGCTTTCACCAGATCTCTTTTTGCACCTCAAAATTTTATGTGCATATAACCGAAGTATTATGTCCTTATTTATTTGTGGATATAGCTTCTATAACTTGAACATCTAAATACCTGATTATGCCCACAAATTTAATTTAGATATTTAGATTTCCAAGTGGCAGAAATTGTGCATGCAAAATTGACCCTAGTACCTCACAGGATGAAGCCGTATGATCCCAGGTGGCAGCCAATTATCCAAGTCTCATTAAACCCTGAGTTCTTGTGTCTCCATGTACAAACCTCATATCCCTGGGAAGTGTAATCAGAGCACTTACATAAAAAAAACAAAGGTTAGTATGTTGACAAGTCATCATGCTTACCAATAATATCAGAGATATATAGGTATTGAAAGAACTGATAAACCCCATGTTCTTGGTGCGCATTTTTTATACTGTACATGTTGGTATCTTTATGGGATGCCTCAGCTCAGAAGTGAAACTTCTACTCTGCAGTTCCTGGGTTTCTAATTTTTTTCTAAATTTTAATGTTTATGAAAGATAATACACACCCAAAACACTGATATGTGCCTGAAACCTTTGCATCACCTTAAAAACAATTTTTGTGGAGGATTGTTCTATACAGATAAACACAAATATCTGGTGCAGTACTTTTTAAAGTTTACATACAGGCCATTGGTGAAACATTGCTATACACAAATATATCCACAGCTATTTAAAACAGTATTGTTGTGCATTGTAGGGTTTACAAGCAGTTAGTGTAATGTTTGTATACATAGGAACTCTAGGTACATAGCAGTTATTCAGGTGCTCAGATACCAGAGTGATGACTGTGTTATAAAAATAAAATTAGATAATTGATGTAGAATTGCTAGGAGAGTCTGTATGGATGTAATTTTTCATGCTCAAACCAAATAGACTTTATAGAAGGAAGCCATGGGTTCTATAAGTAAGTGTAGGTATCTAAATGTATTTACCCAAACCACAAAGTCTGCAGTTGGCTCACTTCTGCCACTGGATGCAAAAAAAGCCTTTCATATGATGAAATGGACACATCTGTTTGCAGTACTCCATCACATGGTATTAAAAGATGCATTAGTTAAAAATAAGCTTGATAGTAACTGAAAGTCACTGCCACCTCACAGATGTTTTGTGTCAATGTGAAATGTATGCTGATCCCTGTCCTGGGTCTAGTGCTAAGGGATCCATATTACCAGGAAAATCTAGTAGGGAGATTAAGGCTTGAATTGTCATGGAGGGTGATCTCTCCATTTTTTAGGTAGTTCCATGGACACGTTTGCAGCACAAGGCCACAATCACAATCTCTGATACTACACGTATTCTGAAAAGAGAGGGATAGCTTGTGACTTCACATCTACCAAACCATGAACGTCCACCACGGCTAATGCCACTGACATAAAATTATTTGAGGTGTTGGTAACATTACACTCAAGGGAAGGGCAGATGCGGGTGGAGCAGGGCAGAAACCCCCATGTTCACCATTTCTAACACTTCCCCTGATGGCAGTGGAGCAGGCCGGCAGTGACAGCCTCTGAAATGAATCCCTCTGGGGGCGGGAAGGAGGGAGAGAGTAAGTTTTCAAGCAAGGTCGTCTGGCAACTAGGTAACATTCATTACAACTAATTCAGTTAACGAGTTAGGCGATCTTAAATTGCAGGGCTCTTTCCCTGCCCCAGAGCCACTCAGCTCAGCACACCCAGGCTCCTTACATCACCGGGGCCTTACCCCAGCACCCCCGGCCGCAAGGCGCCTCATTGCAGCAGTGCCTGCCCTCCTCCTCCCCGTAAAGTGAGTGAGTTTTCACACTACACAGCCCTTCCGGCCCCAGAGCCCCTGCCCAGGCAGCCCCCGTTCTCCTGCTCCAGCATAAGCGCCACTGCTCCGCTTTCCGGAAATGAGTCTGGGGCAGCCTTTGCTGCGGAGACTACATAGCCCATCAGCCCCGTGCGCACTTCCGGCGCGCAGTGATTAGCCTCGGGGCGTTGGCGGGGGTGATTGGATGTCGGCTTTGTCGCGTCAGTGTTGTGGGCGGGGAGTGGCGGTGGAGTTTCCCCCTCCCCAGCTCCCGGTAAACCAGAGCCTGGGCTGAGCGAAGATGGCGAAGACCTACGACTATCTTTTCAAGCTGCTGTTGATCGGTGACTCGGGCGTGGGCAAGACCTGCCTGCTGTTCCGCTTCAGCGAGGACGCCTTCAACACCACTTTCATCTCCACCATCGGTGAGGGGCTGGGCGGGAAACGGAGCCACGGGCTGCCACGGGCTGCCCCGGAACCCCCCGATCACTTCCCTTGAGGAGCCGGGCCGGGCGGGGGGAGCCGGGAGGGGAAAGGGGCACGGGCTGCCTTGCCATCACCCGTCGTGAGAGGCTGGGCTGGGGAGAGGAGCCCAACCGCGGAGAGCTGGGACGGGGCTGCCACCCTTCACCCTTGTCCTCTTCTTCCTGGTGAGGGGCTTCGCGGGATGGCGGGGGAACCGGAGCGGCAAGAGAGGGCACTTGGCTGCCCGAATGCCGCCTGCCCCCGTTACCGCTGTGGGGGCTGGGCAGAGAGAGTCGAGTGGGAGGGGAAGCGGCCCGGGTTTTCCCTCTTGGCGCTGGTTCCCCGCGAGGACAGGCGGGTTCGTGCTGGCCCGGCCGTCGGGCTGGCTGTCACGGAGCGAGCGAGTGCCCGTGAGGTGGGTCTCCGCCTCGCTCGGAGCTAGTCAAGTGCGGGGGAAGCCGGGTTCTTCTGCCCTCAGGGGGGTCGGGGGAGATATGCCTGCCAGGGGCACTTCCTCTGGCCCCGTGGAGCCTTCTGGTCGGGCCGTCCCCTCTCCACGGCATCCCTGGCTCGCCTGGCTGTGGCCGCGGGGCGCTCTGCCCGTCGGCGGGAGGGAGTGAAACTTCCCCTCCCTAGTCCCCCTTTCTTGGCTCCCAGCTGCTCAGCACCTTCTCGGGCGCCTCTTCGTAGCTGGCTCTAAGCTGCGGTTCGCATTATCTCTGGCGAAGTGCATTACTGCGGGCTGCGTTGCTCATCTCCGGCTGCGGCTTCGAGATCGCTATGTGCATTTCCCTCTTTTTAGCAACTTGACAAGTCATTAGGGAGGTGCCCTTTGCTGAGCTCTCAGCCCAAACCTTGTAGCAGTGACTGGCAATTTGCTCAAAACATTGAACTTTGCTTGCTTCGTTGTTAAATCAGGAAAATAAGACCTAGGAGCCCCAGTCATTGATCAGGACTCCTGTGTTTGTGCAGCACCTAGCACAATGAACAAAAACTCCCCATACCCCTAAGGAGTTAAATTCTGAGGACAGATTCTGGGCTCCCTAAATGGAGTGGAGACCATAATGGATAAATATAAACTATCATAGTTCAGTCTTGCAGGAAACCCTATAGGTACACCTTCTTTCCCCTCTCAAAACAGTTTCTCTGACACTTACAGTCCTAACTCTTTCTTCAATCTGATCATCCAGTTTTGAATGTAAAATGTTTTCATGTGACTTGAAAAATGACCAACTGTTGACAGTTGTACAAACTCCCTGGACCATCTTGGTCTCCCAGTAAAAGAAATCACTTTAATGGGTTAGGATGTTTTAGAAATGCTCTTTAAAATATTGACCGAAGACTGTACTGAATACAAAATCCAGAACATGACACTAATCGATTTGGGGGAGGCCTCTTCTAGGCTTGTTCAGGAGCTGTCCTCATAACTGTTGCTTGCTAAATTCTTTGATGTGCATATGCAAGTTATCAGGAAATGGAAGAGAACTTAAACTGGGTATTGTTCAAGTTGTATTAAAAAAACCAAAAACCCAAGCTGCTTGATTGCACGGAGTAAACAACAAAGAATCCTGTGGCACCTTATAAACTAACAGACGTTTTGGAGCATGAGCTTTCGTGTATGTGACGAAGTGGGTATTCACCCACGAAAGCTCATGCTCCAAAACATCTGTTAGTCTATAAGGTGCCGCAGGATTCTTTGCTGCTTTTACAGATCCAGACTAACACGGCTACCCTCTGATACTGGAGTAAACAACATTAGCAATTAGTAGTCACAGTTGAAGGCGAGTTGATTTTATTAGTTATGGGCAATATTAATAATTGTCTTAGACTTTAGTTCCATAAAAGTAGAGTACATATGAATGTGTATATTGAGTTTCTGAGATTTGGAGTGGCTTTTCTTATGATTAAAGTTACTGTTTTTTATGTAGTAAAGAAAACTTCTCAAGGCAGTATATTCCTTTTTTGTTTTTTTTAAAGCAGATACTTTTACAACAGTAGTGTCCTAAAAACTACTGAGCTATGCATGACTTAATTATCTAATACAACAGACTCTTATGTTGAACATTGACTGTCAGTTTTAAATTGAGCAAAGGGAATTTTTATGAGACCGTTACTGTATTAGATGTAAATATGTTGTTACTGAAATATCAGGCTTATGTCACAATCCTCCAAACACTTAAATTCATGCTTAACTTTATTCATGTAAGTAGTCTGATACTACTTGCATGATGAAAGCAAAGATATGCATGATATCTTTACAACTGAAGACTAAATCTTTATGCACATTGCTAGTGCTTGGCAAGATGAAATCCATGCTCATCTGAAAGATTACAACTTTTTATTTAATGGAGACATAAGTAAAGGTGATCTGGAGTGGAGAAACAAAGTTTGTGCTCCTTGTGTTTTGTGAATAAAGACAACCTGAAATGTTTTCTACTCTAATGATTCATGTTTTGTTATCCTGGAGACTTGACGTACTGCTGGTGTTATGAGATGCTGGCTATGCAGGAAGTGTATCCTGACTAAGATAGGAAGTATTTTTGAGTTACGACTCAAAAATATTTTTGAGTTACGACTAATTAACTACTATTTGCGAGAAAAGATGTCTCTTTTAAAGATTAGAACTCTACCCTTCAGTTAAGGACTGAGAGCAGATAGTCCACATCAGAGTCCCAAGAAATCTCCAGGGAAGACCTAGACTTTATTTTTATTTTTTTAGGGAAGGGGGTTTAAAACAAAGCAGAAAGGTTAGATATTTTTTAAATTCTTTGTGAGGAAGGAAGAATATTCCTTATTTCTTCTGCAGCCATCTTCAGAATGTAATCTCAACAATTCTGTTTACCAATAACAGTTTGATTAGTAAAAGCAGCAAAGAGTCCTATGGCACCTTATAGACTATCAGACATATTGGAGCATGAGCTTTTGTGGGTGAATACCCGCTTCGTCGGATGGCTTTTCTGAAGGTTTTTTTCATTGTATATTCAGTTGAATAAGAAGTTTTGGTCATAGAAATGTTATTAACAAGCAGCATACTCACCTCCAAAAAACCCATGCACAGGTTAGACACTGAACGTATTTCTGTGTTTATAATTACAGAAAGAACTGGATTAAGTAAATTGAGCTGCATTCAGAATTCTCTCTCTCAACCTTTCCTGGTTATACTTCATGGCCTTCTGCTTAGTTCCTTAAAGCTTAAGTGCAATTTCATTGGTCTGCTTTGGATTTTAAAGATACTTTGTATATATGACACTACTTTTCTCTATCTTCCCTACATCAGCTTAATGTGTTCTTTCCCTCCCTGTTTTTTATTTTGTGTTTTTAAAAGGATACTAACTTTAAGTCTCATCAATTTGACAGTTACGGGTAGTTTTAAGATCTGCCTCGACTCCCCAGTTGATTGGGCTTTTACAATCTCATTCTCCTGTTTTTTGTAATTGTTTCCTCCCCTGTTGGTTTATGGAAGACCTTACAGAGGGAAACTGAGTTACCCTAGGGGAAACTGATTATGCAAAGTGCTGACAAATGCCCAAACAGAAAGACTGCACAAAATGAAACATTCTCTAATCTCAATTGTAGGTCAGTGTTCTAACACCTGGGTGTACGCCGTGTGGCTTTTGCTTGTTTGTTTGTTTAGAACAGCAGTGGGCAACCTGCAGGCCACATGCAGCCCATCAGGGTAAGCTGCTGGCAGGCTGCCAGACCGTTTGTTTGCATAGCCGCCCACAGCTCCCAATGGCCACGGTTTGCCATTCCCAGCCAATGGGAGCTGCAGGGAAGCAGTGTGGGCCTGGCCACTGCTTCCCGCAGCTCTCATTGGCCGGGAATGGCGAGCCATGGCCATTGAGAGCTGTGGGCGACTGTGCAAATGTAAACAAATGGTCTGGCGGCCCGCCAGCAGCTTACCATGATGGGTTGTAGGTTGCCCACCAATGGTTGAGAACAATGTCCAGACTTATACATAAATGGATGGTATCTTCTTAAAAGCTTGCTGTCTGATCTAACTTAATCAGTTCTACCGTGCTAAATAACTCGTCGTACATGTAGTGCTGGCCATCCTGAAGGCTCTTGAGTGCAGTGTATAATAAATTGCATTATTTCTCCCATGATTAAAATGCAGCTATTTCAAGGGTGGAACAACACAATGCTGTTTCTAAATGGGAGTAAATTGGGTAAAATGTAGCTTCAGGAATTGAAGCTGTCAGAATACTGGCTTCACATGACCTCCAAAAGATGGTATCTCCAACAACATGGTGTCCCCTAGTATCCATGTTGTGCATGGAATCTTCCATAATTTCGAGCACCATCTAATACTACTTGGTGGCACCCTTAGGAGAAATGGGATATGTCTACACTTTGAGCTGGGGTGTGAGACATAGTTGTGCTGGTTCTCATCAGAATGTAGCTGCTATCTGCCCAGCAAGCTGAGAATCACACACACACCCCTCCTGCTTTGAGAGTAGACATACCCTTACTTAGTCTCTGTTCAAGTATTGAGCTGGAGCTGACTTAATTTTTGAGATCTGACATATCTTGTCTTTTTATTTGTATGAATTAGCCTTATGCTAGTCCCCATTTGAGAGGGGGTGGGCAGAAGAGGATTTGGTGAGGTGTTTTGTGTGTGGGTTTTTGGTTTTGACTGCATTGTGTTACTCTTTAAATTTTTCTTTTCAGCCTCAGATCCATTCCTAGCTATGGAATTCTGCCTTCTCTGTGTCATAGCAGCTTAGGCCTGCCTAATACTGTTGCAAGACATTTCTCTGGTTGCTCCTACTGTTTCCCAATCACGACTTGCATTGTCACTTAGCAATTTCAGTCACCACAGCATTGGAAGTTATTCGGTCGGATTTTTTTTTTTTTTAAGTAGCTGAGAAGAAGGTGGGGAATGTGGTAATCTGTCGATTTCATTTCTACCAGTTGTAGAATTGAATCACCCCTGAAGTTATATGCTTGTGTCCTTACTGTCGTAGTATGGGCCTTTCAAGACTGAAGGTGCTCTGTTGATGTGCCCAACCCTTGGTTTTATGGATTCCTCTCTTTCTCCTGCCCACATTGGTGATGGGGATGGGAGGAGGGGAATATACCTCATGCTGAATACAGGTGTTTGCCTGGATGCTTGCAACTAGTGCCCCTGATTTCTTGCCCCCCCCTTTTTCTTTCCCCAACTACAATTGTGTTCATGCTGTCTCTTTACTTAGCTACCTTTTTGTCTTTCTACCTCTTAGAAAGAGGTCCCTTTTCCTCAGTTACTCTAATCATTAGTAGGGCTCCACTCTTCACATCTTAAAAACTTTTTCCTGCAGGGGAAACTCATTGCTAACATGAACTTGTCACTACTACTTCCTTGAGTGGAAACTCTTGCTTTCATACAGAACTAAAACGGAAGTAAAACTCAGTCAAATAAATTGAGCCAGTTTGCTCAGCCCAACAAGTCAATATAAAAACTTTAAATTCCTGTCAAAACTGATAAAAGATAATTTATCCAAAATATAGAGTATGTAGTTTGCTGGTCCTATCAATTACTGATTCTGAAGTCTAGGCCCTAAAGTGCATACAGTCCTGTTAGATAATTTACTTGTGCACAGTATTGAATGACAGTCTACTAGTCTGCAATTCTCTACCTTGCTGTTTGAGTAGTGCTGGCCAGCAGAACGGGATCCATTTTATTTAGAGTTAGAAAGCTTATTCTTCAGATTTCTCTGGGTTCCTTTCACTCTTTTGTATGACTGGATTTCCATGAGAATAGTAGGTCATGTTTCTCTTGTTTAATAGTGATTACTGATTGCAAAATAAAGGTTATCTTTTTATCCAAGATATCATCAACATGTGGCAAAAAATCATCCAGAGTGTACTGTATCTGATGGTTAGAACCAATGGCCTCACTTTTTTTTCTTGGGCTTCATTCTTCAAAAATGGGGCCATCCAGAAAAAAAATTAAGCGCATGTATGCTGACTTTAGCTTGTCAGATTAGTTTAATCCAAAGTATACAAAACTATCCACTTCTCCCTAGAATGAAACTTCAGCCCCTGTAATAGCCTTTAATAGAAACTATTTCAACACATTTTATTGTTAAATTATACCAGACTGAGTACAAGTACAAGTTAGTGAGGCAGAGTTATGTAAAAAGAGAGTGAATTGTCATAGGCCAAAAAGAGGGAGTGTTGAAGCTTTAATGAAGAGGAAAATTTCGGTTGGGCTATTCTTGATGGCAGGAGCTATAGATGGAAAGTTCATTGCTGGTGAGATGGTGGAAAGAGACAGTGATGGAGGAACAGAGAATTAATATTTAGGAGTGAGTTGGTGTCAAGAACTTGTCTTCCCTTTAAAATTTGGGTTTTTGAAATGAAGAAGACACTGAGGCCACATCTACACTACGGGATAATATCGAATTAGCTAAAATCGGTTTCTTAAAACTGATATTATAAAGTCGAGTGTGCGCGTCCACACTAGGCACGTT
>NC_133777.1:52006445-52049087 GCF_003597395.2 Chelonoidis abingdonii | reverse complement strand
ACTCCTCGTCGGGGAGGAGTACAGAAATTGATTTAAAGAGCCCTTTATATCGATATAAAGGGCGTTGTAGTGTGGACAGGTACAGCATTAAATCGATTTAACGCTCTTTAAATCAATTTAAACGCGTAGTGTAGACCAGGCCTGACACTGAAACTGTCTGGAGAGGGTGCTGTCTTGCATTAGTGGGCTATGTGTGCAGGCGTCCTGAGGAGTGGGACTTGAAGACTGGTCAAAGTGTGAGGAGGTGAAGACTTACTTGGGAGAAACAAACAACATTACTGGGGTGGTAATAGGCAAATATGTGGCAAGAGGAAGATTCAGAATGATGCTTCAGAGACAAATGTGAGGCCTGAGTCAGCAGGAAATTTTGGCATTGTGTTGTTTAGGAGACTTCTCTTGACAAAGAGAAACAATCTTCTGTGTACATTACAGGTGAATAAACATATTGAGGTAGATAGAGTATTTCACTTCAGCTTTGAATGTTCCACATTGTACATTAATCAGTACAGGGGACATCTTAGGTTACAATCCTTTTTTATTATTAAAATGACACTACTTTCCCTTTCTATGCTCTACAATAAGAGCAAATCAATGTTGAGTGAAGTTGCTTGGTTTGTATTAAAAATGATATTGCCGCTTTGTCTTTGTGTGTTACCTTGAAATAACATGACAGATGTCTAATTGTTTCATCCCCACTTTTAACTGGCAGATGGAGCTGTCTTGGTTATGTGTTGGCTGATTATTTGACCAACAGAGGGGCAGACTGAAGTAGTGTTGGTAGCCTGCTCTGAATAAACAATTCTTGTTTAAGAATAGACTAACACTTAATGAATTCAGGAACAAATGTGAAACTTGTAGTTTGTTAGCATATGCTATCAGGAAAGTATTGTAAAGCATTTTAAAAAAGTGATTACTATTATCTGGGCTCCTAACTGTCTTGTTCCTGTTTTAATAAGAGTTGAAAATAACAGTTCTGCAGTTTTGTCACTTTAAGCTGTCTTTTTAGTGGTGGTATTTTGTCTTGACCTGGCTTTCTTTTTTAAAAGTTGGCTGAAGTTCACACTATGATTCACATAGTGAAGAACATATTCTGTGTTTAAAGTGAGGTATTGCTTGATTTTAATCTTTGAGATTGCAGTACAAATTAACGTTGTTTATGTAAACATCCAAAATCTCCTGCTGAAGCCTCCAAGGACAAACCACTTTTGTCTTCAAAATGTTTCAGTGTTAGATGAGTTCTCATTTGGGATAAATTGGGAGTAACGCCCTTATTTTTAAGAAGTTACATGAGTGTAAAGCTTGTGTGTGAATATAGAGTTGAGCCTCATTCATTTTAGCTTCTTGACTTTGAACTCAAAATCAAAAAACCCAAATCCTCACATTGGAAGGAGTTCTTCCTCCAGGGAAAAGAATGTAGTAAGGGACTTTGAGGTCCTGGGGTGTGTGTATGTATGTATTTTTCCCTGGAGCTTTCTAACAACCCTGTTGCATAATGGCCTATAGGAAGCTTTCATGAACAGCTGTCAAATTCTATACAATTAGATCTCACTTTAAAAAACAAAAACAAAAAAACCCTCTCATAGTTGTAAAGATGACTCCTTTTGTTTCTCTCAAGTTGAAACAGCAGAATATAAAATGACTGGTTTTAGCATTTTGCCTGCTGATACACATTGAGCAACTAACAGAATGTTAGGAACCATTAGGAAAGGCTAGATAAGACAGAAGATATCATAATACATGCATTATGCATGCAGTTCTGGTCATCCCATCTCAGAATAGGTATATTAGAATTGGAAAAAATATAGAGAATGGTATCAGAAATGATTAGGGGTATGGAACAGCTGCCATATGAGGAGAGATTAAAAAGACTGGGACTATTTAGCTTAGAAAAGAGATGTCTGTAAAATCATGAATGTTGTGGAGTAAGTGAATAAGGAAGAGTTTTTTACCCATCCACATAACACAGCAACCAGGAGTCACCCAATGAATAAGTTGGTGGCAAGCTTAAAACAAACATTAGAAAGTACTCCTCACAATGCAGAGCCAACTTGTAGAGCTCATTGCCAGAGGATGTTGTGAAGGCTAAAAAGTATTACCGGGTTAAGAAATAATTAGATTGCATTCCTGATCCTCTTGGCTAATAGCCAATCTCATGTTTTGGGTGTTCCTAAATCTCTGACTGCTAAAAGCTGGGACTGATTGACAGGGGATGGATGGATCTCTTTCCCTCTGAAGCATCTGGCACTGGCCACTGTTCTCAGAAGACAAGAAACTAGGCTAGATGGACCATTGCTCTGACTCAATATGACCATTCTTATGTTCTTAACAAGTGTTATTGGGAATCCATTGCTGTTGGCAACTGTGAAACTGATAAGAGTGACGTCAGTTTCACTCTGTTGTGGCTTTGGCAAGATCTGAGCGAGGTAAAGATGTAGGATTTGATGTTAATTGGGGTTAGTACCCAAAAATGGAGGCCATGGGGGAGAGATACAGTAGCAGATATGCCTTGCACAAACCTCTTGCAAGAACTAAGTGTTTCCATTGGTGGTAGGGATTAGAAAATGTCTTCTTCCTGCCAAAAGGGGTTGGAAGGCTATACAGTTAGCACACTGATTAGCTGAAGGCTACAAAAGATAAGTGGTAAAACCCTGGCTCCATAACTTAACTTCCGTTGACTTCAGTAAAGCAGGATTTCACCTATAGTCTCCAAGGTCAATCCTGATGTGATTCGCAAAGCTTGGTTGTATGGCTTCACTTTTTTACATGAATGGTTTATCTGTATACCCTAGTAGGACACTCTGAGTATAGGGCTAAGTTAAGGTTTCCAGTGATATATTTAGCTCTTGGAGATGCAGTGAAAAATGGAGCTACTCCTTTAAAAGGCTGTTGGAGCTAATTAAGTACTGTATTAATTGTAATACATTTTCAAACAGGTTAATTCCTTTAAACTTCAAGAGATTTGGTGACATGGGTATCTTTGACCCTGACTTGCAGGCTTTCTTTGGGTTACATTGTCAGGTAAACTTTTAAAGTCCTACTGATGATCATTCACATTCTGTGAAGATAAACCAGAGCAATAGCTTGTTCAGTGTGATACTGAAACATAAAAGGGATGAGGTTTCCTCTGAACATCTTCACATATTAGGATAAATGGACACAAATCAGATATTAGGAATGGCAATATATGAAAACCTGCAGGAGAACACTTCAATCTCCTTGGACACACAATAGCAGATTTTAAGGTAGCCATCCTGCAGCAAAACAACTTCAAGCAGACCAGACTTCAAAAGAAACTGCTGAGCTTCATTTTCAATTCTGCAAATTTGACACCATCAGCTCAGGATTAACAAAGACTATGAATGTTTTGCCAATACAAAAAGCAGTTTCTCCCTTCGTTGTTCAACCTCAGCTGCTAGACGGGGCCCCATCCCTCCTGATTGAACTAACCTCGGATATCTCTCGGGTCTGCATTCTTGCTTGCATATTTATCTAACTGCCTCTGAAGTTGTCTCGACTCACATGGCATGCCGACGAAGTGGTATCAAAAACTCATTGCTCCAATACGTCTGGTTAGTCGTAGTAAGGTTCACAGGACTCGTTTGCTGCTTTTTACAGATCCAGGCTAAATGGCACCCTCTGATCTTTCACATATTAGCTTGCTCCAGTTGGGATGTCTTTTATCCTTTGGGAATACAGCTTTCGTGCGGCTAAAACCCACTTTCATCAGATGCATGGAGTGGAACATACAGGTTGCCTGGTATGAATTACACGCACATGAAACGATGGGAGTTGCTACCAAGTGGTGGATTCAGTGCTCATGAGCCAATTTCAGTTAGGCTGGAAGTGGCTTATTCTCAGCGTAGTTGACAAGAAGGGCGTGATACAAGGGAGAAAAATACTTTTGTAGTGCTAATGAGGCCAGGTGTAATCAAGGTATCTCGTTTCATAACAGTTTGACATAGAAGAGGGAGTATTCAGCAGAGGAAATTAGTTTTGTAGTGACCCATCCTCCAGTTTCTCAGGCCTTATTTGATGGTGTCCAATTTGCAAATTAATTCCAGTTCTGCAGTTTCTCGTTGGAGTCTGTTTCTGAAGTTCTTTTTTGTTGAAGAATTGCCACTTTTAAGTGTGTTGTTGAGTGTCCAGAGGGATTGAAGTGTTCTCCTACTGGTTTTGGAATGTTATAATTCCTGATGTCTGATTTGTGTCCATTTATTCTTTTGTGTAGAGCAGGGGTAGGCAACCTATGGTACGTGTGCCAAAGGTGGCACTTGAGCTGATTTTCAATGGTACTCTCATTGCCAGGGTCCTGACCACTGGTCTGGGAGGCTCTGCATTTTAATTTAATTTTAAATGAAGCTTCTTAAATATTTTAAAAACCTCATTTACTTTACGTACAACAGTAGTTTAATTATATAGTATAGACTTATAGAAAGAGACCATCTAAAAATGTTATAATGTATTACTGGCACATGAAACCTTAAATTAGAGTGAATAAATGAAGACTTGGCACAGCACTTCTGAAAGATTGCTGACCCTTGGTGTAGAGGCTTGTCTGGTTTGGCCAACGTACATGGCAGAGGGGCATTGTTGGCACATATCTCATTGGTAGATGTGCAGGTGAACGAGCCCCTGATGGTGTGACTGATGTGGTTAGGTCCTACGATGGTGTCCCTTGAATAGATATGCAGACAGAATTGGCAGAGGGTTTGTTGCAGGGATTGGTTCCTGCTTTAGTGTTTTTGTTGTGTGGTGTATAGTTGCTGGTGAGTATTTGCTTCAGGTTGAGGGGCTGTCTGTAACAAATTTTAACCATTTTGTTGTGCCACCTGTGGTGTTCTAGGATCACTTTAATATCACAAGTCTAATTACAATATTTACTTTTCAGGTAGTATTTTGTCTTCTGAGGTCCTAATTTTATTTGAGCCTTATTAAAAGTCCTCATAAAAAGTCCTTGTCAGAAGTCTGTCAATATGATTTCTTATGACTGTATATGTTTTTGTATATTTCTTAGACAAGAGCTTGACCTTTACAAATGTGGGATATAGAATAATTTTTTCATATCCTCAGTTTGACATACTTTATAACCTCAGCTAAGCCTATAGATGGTTTGGATGGTTCTTCTCTTTATATTGCCCTCATCTACCTGCTTCAGTGACTTTTTTATTTTAAAACTAAAATAAAAACCTAACAGCTCAGAACCAGACATAGGCAGGATTGTTACTGTGAAACTAAAGTTCCCATGGAAATAGTCTCTAAACAATCCCCTGCAGTGTTTGCAAATTCTGTAACTTGGTAGGAGAATGAGATCCAGAAGTGAAATTAACTAGATAAAACTGAAACATTAAGCTGTCTTCATCCTCCCAACTGAGTAAAAAAATAATATATAAATGTTGAAGAATTAATTTTAGATTGTAAATAGTCAGAAACTGTGAGTAACACAGGCAAAGAAAACAAGGAGTCCTTGTGGCACCTTAGACTAACACATTCATTTGGGCATAAGCTTTCATGGGCTAGAACCCACTTAATCAGATGTATGAAATAAAAAAATACAGGAGCAGGTATAAATACATGAAAGGATATGGGTTGCTTTACCAAATGTTAAATCAGTCTAATGAGATAAATCAATTAACAAAGACTCCTCGTTTTTTTGCTGATACAGACTAACATGACTACCACTGAAATCATAGGCAAAAAAAACAGCTTTTCAAAATGACTTTTAGCCTGTGCTTTTTAAATGTCACTTTACTGCTGAGAGAGGAAGCAGAAGAGGGAACAGGAAGAGTGGACTGGACTTCCAAGCAGTTCTGTTACCAAAAGGTGCTTCAGAGCAATTCTACTTGAGTACTTCCCTAAAAAAATGTAAAACAAAGGCTGGTATCTCTGCAGTGATCCTGACTTCAGCTGACTAGAGGGAGGAGTCTCAAATTAACTTGTGACTTGGGGTCCAGTATATGCCATTCTGATGCAAGAGGGCAGTTCTTGTCATGCCCACTAAAGGATGTGGTTAAATCCTTGATTCAGAAAGCTTTAAAACTTCTCTGACGCAAAAGTAATTTTCTACAGAACTAATCTTCAAGGCCAGTGTCCTGTGTTCAAGACCTAAAATTTCATGTGCTGCATGCCATCCTGCTTACGCAATGGGCTTTTCTCAAAGTGGAATCCTCAAACATTTTATTGAGAGGTCAGTTGCATGCATGATTGTTTGAACAATACATTAACTGTTTGAAGCAAGCTGGTTGACTTTGGAATGTCTTATGAAAATTGCATGTTGCATTTGTAGGGACTACTCTAAATGATTAAGTTAATGATGCCATTTTAAAGGGTATTGAGCTAAAAACAATACACCCCAAACAAGCAATCACTTATTTGTTGCTAATGTTTTCTTAAATTATTACAAAATAAAAATTTCAGGCTGAGATGACTTCTCCAGTTGCTGTTTGCTTACTCTGTTTTGCTCATGAAAATACAGTGAAAACAGATTAGCTGCTTTTCCTTTTATAATGCACTAGTATAATGTTGCAGACACTATGGGGAGTTGTTCAGAGGCCAGAAATCCTGTTTTTCATATAAAACTTCTATTTGTTAAACTACCCTTACCCTAAAACATGTTTTACAAAGTGTTACTGAAGGGGGACAGTGAACTTTGACTCATGTCGAACAAAGTTACAACCAAATGAAAGTTCCTACTGCTATTGTGGCTTGCAATTTAAAAGCTGGACTCAGCTTGCTTTCAGTGTCTGATTTGGTGCAAAGGTCACTCCAAGGTATGGCATGTGAGCTCTTTCTGCCAAAAGACCTTTTTGGAGAGGTTTCCCTGGCTGTGCTCCTTGCTTGGAAACTGAATTTGGTTCTGGATGGGCCTCTCCTGTTCCTCATAGTAAAACACTTGGTACATGCATTCCTTTTGGCAGTGGTCCTGACAAGATCACTGGTGTAAATAAGAAGCTGAACCATGAGACAGTCCACTGAACACTAGATTTGAGATCATGGTATTCTGACCTGTTTGTGCTGTAGGTCACTGACGTGTAAAAGACTAACAGTTTCCAAGTATACCTGAGGGGAAAATCATAGTTCTGTGCTGATGGTTATAGACTTAACACAGAAAGTATGTCACTTCCCTTCACTGAAGATAGATTCTTTCCTCTTTCAAATGATAGTAGGATAGCTTCTCTTAGCCAAGGAGACAGGTGCTAGAGGAAGCTACAGCTAGCTTCACTCCATTGTAAGCATTGGTCTGATCTGGTTAATGAGTCTCAAGTGCTTCAGAGTAGGAAATCTTTTCATATTCTACATACATATACTTGCATTCTTTGTCATCTTATCTAAATTGGCCTTAACTATATCTATTTTATGTCTCCTCCTACTCCACCTTTAACCTTTTTCTCCATGAAGTGGAGGGTTTTATAGTATCTTGCAAGGTGAGATAAATGTGGCTGAATGGGAGGTAGGCTGCCCTCATGAAAAACTATTCCACTGAGGGGTTCAAGACACTGAACCATGGCCATGATCAGGGCTCTTGAAATATCAGCTTCATCAGGCCTCTATTGTGTTGGCTAGGTGGTAGCTGCTCCATCTACCATCATGTGGGAACCCAGAGTTTTTGTCCTGACTTTCTTGCTGCCCAAGCTCGAAGTGAGATGAAAGAGAGGGAGTGCCTAAAGTTGGTCTTGGCTGAATAGTGCTGATTGTCATTTTAAAGAATATTTTACTGAGTCCTCCAGAGTATGGAAGTAAGAACTGTTCTTTTAAAACAAAACGCAAGAAAAAAACCCACCAAAAACATGTGTCCTTAACTTTCAAAAGGCTGAATAACTGGTTGCATTTGTGTCTCAAATGTCTTGCAGATGTCTGGGAGTAAGCCCAAATGTTAAAGTTCAAAATGATTAGACTTCGCTCTTTTGCATTCAGCACTGTATGACGCTAAGATGTTGCAAGTGCACTCCACCCTCACTGTTATACTCTGACTATGCCTCCCATGCTGTAACTTTCTTACATGCCACTTGATTACTCAAAGCCCATTAGGATCTAGTATAAATGCAATTTTTGTAAGGTGACTATTTCTTCTTCTTTTTTTATTTTATAGGCCCAGTATATCTTGTGACCGATAACGAGGCAGAGTAAGATGTTCCCTTAAACTTTCCTTTTAATACAACTTAGTTGATGCTTCTAAGAATGTATCAAAACTAGGGTAATATATATCTGCTTCAGAGAGTCTAACCTGGAGCAGGCATGTACTCTTTACCTACAGATTTCCCCTTAAGGGAATGAAGCAGACATCCTTAACTCTTTAGAAATGGTGTGAGGAGTGCATGTAGCAAGTAATGAGTTCTTGAATATCTTGTTGTCCAGAGAGCAACACAACTGGCTGTCTGGTGCTTGGAATCTGATTGGAAGGTATTAGAACTTTTCAACTGTCTACCAAAAGACTTGTGTGTGTATAATCGTGCAGATACATCTGCACATGATTAGTACTCCTGCACTGAGCAAGGCATGTAAATTAGAATCTGCTTAAGGTTTAGCATTGCTTACTTGCAACTCTTCAAAGTATGATTAAAAGCAAATGTCACTGGCAGCAGTATGTTCTGAGATTCATGCTTTAGTAATATCTTGAAGTGTGCTATAGTCTTGCAGAATTCAAATCTGCCCACTTAAGAATCAGCAAAAAATATTAACTATATTGTGAACACACTTTGACTTTCAGAAAAATCTAAACTATCACTAGTGTTACTGCTGAATAGCACTGATTTTAAGTGCACATCTAACAATTGCTTGCTGTCATCAAAAGGCAGAACCTGTAATGAGCATATATCCTCGAAGTATTTTTTCATCAGGAATTCTACAACAATATTTTTGTCTCCAGTCTATTGTGAGCTTAAAAGTGAGGGGTGGCAAGAGAGAACATAATTGATTATCTTTGAACAGCTGACTTAGAAACCAGTTTGTGGATTTTGCTATCCCTGCCACTGTAGTAGGTTGATAGACCCTCAGTAGCCTTCTTCCCAGCTAATTTCCTTAGAGGTCTAGATTGGTAGATTTATAGTGTTCACATGCTAAAGTAGTGGGTGACCTTTTTTAAATAAATAAATAAAACCTAAATAGGTTAGGCTGGATAGCTTTTTGCTTCTCCTTAAAGTAAGCCAAAGCTTAGATCTACCTTAAAAGTTGTTTAATTTTACATTGTCAGTATTGTACTACAAGTGGTAGAGTTCTTCAGCTGTAACTTGATCCCATACAAAAGCTGGGGGTAGAACCCTTCAGGGTGTTGTGTTTGTGCATGTAGCTTTTCTCATACTGTGCTCTGGTTCTGAGCAGGCCCATACAACAAGCTAACAATCTTGCTCTCCTGAAAAGCGCTAAGACACTTTTTTTTTTTTTTTGTGTAAATTTCACTCTGGCTGCTTAGGAGAGCCAAAGAAACACAAGACAGCTATGCTAGTTGCAGCATGTCCCCGCCCTCTGTCATCCCCCCCCCCGTAAAAATATGCTGACTTAAAGTGCAAATACTTGAAACTTAATTTTAAGTGAAAACTTCCAATGTTGAATGGAAATGCAACTCACTAGAGCCCAAATTCTGGCTGAAGCCTTCATTTGTACCCTATACAAATAAGATGGGACTCTTTTTGGCAAGAATGCAAGTCAGGAGCTAAGTCTCAAACTCTCAGTGGCCCGTGAGCCTTCCCAATGTGGTCCACGGGGCTCCAGCACCTTTGGGGCCAGGTCTTTCTCTTGGCCCCATCTGCTGCTCTGAGGCTCCCCGGCAGCGCAGGGGAGCCGAGTGTCATGTGCTTGCTCGCTCGCTCCAGTGGCTGCCAGCCCCTCCCTGCAGCCAAGGGTCGGGGCAGGGCTGTGCCTCCATGTGCTGCCCCCGCCCTGAGTGCCCCTGCGGCTAATGGGACATTGCTGGGGTGGTGCCTAGGGGCAGAAATGCGTGGAGGCCACCTGGTCTGCCCCATCTTGGAGCCCCAGGTAAGGGTCGCACCTCCAACCCCCTTCCAGAGCCCGCACTCCCTCTCCACATACCCCCTCCTGCCCCCAAACTCCCTCCCAGAGCCTGCACGCCAATCCCCTACCCCAGACCTCCTCCCCCACCCAAACTCTGTCCCAGAGCCTTAGGCAGGTGGGGGATGGAGGTTTTTTGGGGGGGAGGGGGCGGGTTCTAGGTGGCATGAATGACATTGGCTCTCTGGGAGGATTTGAGGACTGGCACTGGCTCTAAGATAAATTGAGTTTGAGACCCCTGATCTAAGTGGTAAGGAAATCTTGTATGTTCAGGAGCTTGTACAGCTTTTTAAAAAATCACTCACGGCTTGCTGCCTTCCAGTCAAACAGCAATGGATATTTCTCCTCTTGTTAATGGTACTGATTTCCTGTTTCAGTAAGTCTTACAAACTTACTGGTGTAGGTATCCCTTGTTTGCTGTTACTGCAGTTTCTCCTCCCTGTTGTGTTCGTCTGGGTGGCCCAAAAGTGACTGCTTGTCCTGTTTGTTAACAAGAGACAGCAAGCCTGGTCTTCCTCTGCCTTTTCAACCCTGTCCTAAAAAAACAAAACGCGCACTTGAGGGAAAGGCTATACAAAGACCAGAGACCCCTTAGAGGTGAAACAATGTAAACTTGGAGGCTGCTGTGTGGACTTAGATCATAGTGCTGTCACATCCCTTAAAGGGGAAGGCAGCTTTCTATTCTGAGACTCCGTTCCCCTCTTGTAATTTCCCATTTATTGCAGCCCATATTCTCTGGTAATAGGCAGTAAAGCATTGCTGCCCTTCATACTGGGGAAACTCCCACTGAAAAATCCTCTTGGTTTTTCTGGTCTATAGTCTCTGTCCATTGACATTTTCAGAAAAATAAGGAGAGAATGGTCTGAGATAACAAGAATCCTAATAGAATTGTCAAACTGCCTATTTAAAAGGCCGGGGTTGCATTTATATGTACATACCATGCACAAAGATCTAATGGCTTTTACTTGGAGAAGCAATGATATGAAGTCCATAACCAACTTCTAACGTTAGCTGTGCATGGGATGTTAATTCAGCACTAAGCCTACACATTGTTAATCTGTGGAAATCCCAAAGGGAAGTTCTTAACTGAGTTTCTAGCCTAGCTATGATGGCCATTCTAAATGTTCAATGATACACCTATTATGTAACAGCAATATATTGAGTTATACTAGCTACTTGACTGGAACGGCTGTTGCTGCAGCTGAGTTCACAGGAGCATCCCATAAAAGCTGTACCCAGAGGCACTAGCAGTTCATGGCAAACAGCTAATAACAAGTCTTGATAGATATTTAACCTAACTTCCCTTCCCTTTCCACTACAGTGGCTGTGTGTATTTATGCAGTTGAGTACCTCACCCCAAAACAAATAAAATGCCATCCTCACGTATGCTGTAGTTCCAATATGCTATCGGTTGTCACTGTTGAAGGCTTCTATTTCTCTCAAACGAAGGATGCTTTCATAGTCCTTTCTGACCAGGCAGCTTAGAAATAGCTATTTACCGAGCAGTAAGTATGTCATATTCCACCATTTACAATTTTGCTGTATACTAGGATTCTGAGCAAGCACTGTGCAGTAATTGAGCCTTGAGTATTTAATCAGTAAATCAAAAACTGGTTCCTCACTGCTTACATACAGACAGTTGGCAGTTACACGGACACTTGTTTCTGCTACACCAACTTGCCAAGAAGTAAGTATTGGCTCTTTAAATATCTAACACATTATGTGCTAGGAGTTTACTGGGCATGTATCCCACTGCTAGAAATGGGAAGCATTGTGACTGTTTACACTATGTAGAGTGTAGGTCGGCGTACACCATGACAGATAGGTGCAGTTTCCCTGCATCATTGAAGGTTCCATTTCCTGACAATACTGACTTCCCATAAAGACTGCACCAATGCGGGATTACTAAATGTGAATACTCTGTAGATTTGTTGAAATAGGAAACTAAGGATTAAATCTGCTTGAGTAAAGGGTAGACTGAAAACTGATGTGGCATTTTCACAGGATATGTTCCAGCTGCTGTGATGCTGATGGTGAACTATATGAAATATTAGCATGAGCTACTAGATCGTTAGCTTTGATCCACACAAATGTAAAACCCCAAATGTTGCTCCCCTGTGACTTTTCTGGGACTTCAAAAAGAAAAATCAGATTACTTGAGGACTGGGCTCCTGCAGTTCCTCTTGCTGCGTGCAGATCTAAGGCAGGTGCTGACTCAGGGTATGGCTACACTTGGAAATGTGCAGCACTGGGAGTTACGGCTGTGGTCGTACAGCTGTGTAGGAACAGCACTGCAGTGTGGCCACACTCACAGCTCCCAGCGCTGCAGTGTGGCCACATTTGCAGCGCTGTTGGGTGTGGTGCATTGTGGGCAGCTATCCCAGCGTTCAAGTGGCTGCAACGTGCTTTTCAAAAGAGGGGGGTGGGGTGGAGTGTGACAGGGAGCGGGGGGAGACAGAGAGAGTGGATTTTTGGAGCAGACACTGTGACAGCTCCCTGCCTTGCAAATTCTGGCCATTTCCCCCACCCCTCTCTCAATCACTCTTAAATGTAAAAAGGCTTCAGACCAGATAAGCAACTTCTCCGACGGACTTCCTCCCCCCCGCCCTGCTGTTTGTCCCTCAAGCAAACAGCTGTGAACATTCCAAAGCCTCAGCTCGGCTCGCTCGCTGGAGCAAAGAGCAGCTGTGTTTGGTAGCTCCGGGGAGTACCTTCCGGTTTGTTGTAGACAGGAATTCTGGGAAACCTCTTAATACCCTGGAGGCCAATAGCAGCGCTAGTGAGTGTCCACACCTGATGAGCAGCACTGCATCACCAGCGCTGGATTCGCTACACCCGTAGCAGACCAGGAGTACAGCCAGTGCTGCAGCCAGGGAGTTGCAGCGCTGGCTGAGCTTTGTAAGTGTGGACACCGAGTAAGTTGCAGCGCTGTAACCCCCTCACCAGCGCTGCAACTTGCAAGTGTAGCCAAGCCCTTAGAAAAGGTTTGCCGGCTGTACTAGCAAACCTTGCTAATGTAGCTGCAGCATAAACTGATTCCCTGAGTGAAATAAACTATACTGGCACAAGCACTTTTGTGCTGGGGTAATAACTGCATCTTAGTTAGGGCTTTTGTTGCTATAAAAATCATACCCCAAATGACATTACTATACTAGTAAATTTATAGTGTAGACCTGGTCTACTGTACTTGGAGTGTGTCTGCAGTATCAAGTCGAAACAGGAGTTCGCCCTTTGTCATTTAAGGAGTTACATTCTCTCAATCATGGGATTTGACTACCACTTCAGAGTTATCTTTCTTGTAATTTGTAATGACAAATTATTACAAAGCCTTCTCCACTCCGATTAACTTATTGAATATAAAGAGTTGGATTGAGGCTGGCTGTTTTTGTTTCACTGCCTTACCTCCGTTGAGAGCGTTACACGACTTCTTTAAAGATAAACCGCAAAGAAAAAGAATTGTACCCCCTTGTTTCACTTTGATAGAGTTAGAAGGTCTGAAAGTCTTCTTCAGTATGGCAGTTGGGGGTTTTAACTTTAAAAATATTTTTCCTTTCCCTCTGTTTTTGACAGATCTTCCTTGAAAGACCTCAACTTGAGGGAAGCTTTCTCAATTATAATTGAAGCAGTGGAGTTGTTTGTTAAAAACCAAACTTTTCTGCTAACTGTTTGTTGGGTATTATAGCTAAATAGGTGCTCAAGTATTATACCAGCATCGGTGAGAAGTTGTATGCTAATTTCTGATATGCAATCAATTGTATACTATCAATTGAAATACTTAGCTAGCTAAAGTGCCCTAGAGTAACTGATTTGATTACTCTTTTTTTTGTCTAAGATGTCTGAGGTTTTGATAGTTTTAGACTTGTATCTACAGCCTCCTAATATGGCTTGCCAGACAGGTCATGTGATCACCCCAACTTATTCATGTTCCAAAACTTAAAGAGAACCTGTAGATCTTGTGGTATCTACTAGAGGGCAAGACCTTCTACAAGGCTCCCTAAGCTCTCTGTCCACTGTGTCAGTGAGGCTCTCATAGTCATGTTCTCTCCAATGTGCCTAGCTCAATTCCATCCACATCATTGTGTCTGAAAGATGCAGAGTGGAAATATGTGATTCAGCTTGATGCTATCAAAGTCAACCAGGCCCCGAAATCTTGTATAATTCCCCCAAAGGAAGGAAAGGGATGTTACCACATTACCTGAAACCTCTAGCTGAACTTGGGCCCAGTGGATCAAGATATCTACTCTTCTAATCCCCTACTTGGGGTAAATATGATGGCATGGAATCCCAAAGTAATATCAGTACTCGCTCTTCTCTGCTCCAAATCTGAAAGGCTTTTCCAGAGGTGTTGGATTTTCTTCTAGTTAAGTTTTGGCTGGCCTGTGTGGTAGGGAGCTTATTATTCCTGCAATAAATACCCTGTTCTACTGGAAAAGTTGATATGCCTAGCTCTGATGGAGTTCTTCATCAGCAAGTCTTAAAACACTTTCCAAAGATCATTAACCCTATTTGACAGAAGGAGAAAAACAGGCCTGAAGGTGAAGACTTGCCCAAGATCACCCAGCAGAGTAGTGGCATGTATATAGCCAAACATGTTTTTCTTCAAGGCTGTGTAACACTACATATTGTGTTTTAGAGCTGAAGCAGTTATGTGCCCCCTTTGAGTTGCAGCATTGCTTTGTTTATCTCTGGTTACAGTTTAAAAAAGTATATGGAATCTTCAAAAGAGGTTTTTTTATTTCCAGTGGATGGAAACCTGTGTTTGTGTGTAAATCTGCTATGTTACTGAAATGAAAATGGCTTTTTAAGAGTTGGTATGTCAGCCTATGAAATGTTGTTAGAGCCTCAGCTATGTTATACCATAACCTGTCTTCAGTAACCAAAGTGCTGCACATGCTTAGCCATGCAGTGTATACAGCAGGAAGTGGTAGCACATGTCACTAGATCGACGCTAAATGGGTGCAGCTCACCACTTCCTGTTACTGTAGTGAACAAAGGAAATGTCAGTGTCTAGTTCACTTTAGCCTCTCAGAATGCTGCAGCCCCTTATTTGATCTTTTTTTTTTTTCTTTTTCTTTTTTTGCACTTTTCATTGTAACTGAGGCTCATGGGTTTTTCTCACTACCTGTTGTTCCTTGTTTTTAGATTAACATTTTTCACTTTCAGTGCAGATACATTGAACGTGGTTTTTTTGATTCTGTGGAGCTGTTTTGTGCCAAGAAATCCTGAGTTCTAGAGTAGGTCAAATTATGGTTGTATAAATCTTTTCATATTCGTAGTATATGCGCGGGGGGAAATACTAACCATAAGAGAATATCCAATGTTCACAAGAGTGGATTAGGGCACAAGTGTGCTTGGTTTGAGCGCGTAACATATGCCATTCCTCAGGAAACCTGCCCCTTCTGGGGCTTTATCTGAAACATCTTAAACTCAGCTCTTGTTGGTGTGATGTTTTGTTTCTTGTGCATTGCGAACTAATGATTTCAAACCACACTAGTTTCAGAACCTCTTTCCCCCCCCCCCCCTTTGCATGACCATTGTTATAATTAGCATTAAAACTTCAGGCCTAGAGATGATGAATAAGGAACTCTTAAAACCCTCTGACTTAAATTGCTGTTGTCCATAATATTCTTTTTTTAGAAGAGAAGTGGATATTGCATTTGTGTGTTCAGTTTTAGTAAAACATTTAAATTTAAATTCCAGCATCTGTGAAGGGCTTTGCAATGGCATTCAGAATGTTTCCAAATGTGGAAACTTTCGATTTTTTTTTTTTTTTAAGATCTATTCATATTTTTAACATGCTTTTTTTTTCTCTCTCCTATTGCTATAAACACACACCTCTCCAATAAACAAGAGACTCTGATTATAGAAACTAACAGGGTGCATGGGACATACACTGCTATCAAATGTTACGTGAAAATATATATCTTTTTCTAATTTCAGCTATAGTAGTCTCGGGTGTAACTTGTAAGGACATGAAAATCAGTAACAGGAGTGCCCCACTAAATTGACACAAAAGTGAAGTTCATGAACTTCACTAACTTTTTGAAACTTGTTAATGAATCATGACTAATTAAAAAATATCTGGAGTTGACTATAACTAGAGTTAAAACAGTGTTATCAGTAAAAGTTCATACAGTATCAAAATATTAATGTGATGTTTGTAGTGACAACATACATTCTTGCAAACTAGTGTTGCTTTACATTTCATATCCTCACTTCATTGCACCTGATATTGAACAGCTACAATTTGGTGGCATCTTCACTAAATCAAAATGTTTCCGCCTTCTGAGTGTGTAAGTCAAAGTTCAAGTGATTCATGCATTTGTATACTGATGTGTAATCTTCAAACTCAATTGCAATATAAAAAATCCTGTCACTTCCTGTTTTTAGCTGTATATAAGCCCTTGATGCTAGAAACAGAATTTTCTTCATTAAATGTAGTTGCCCATTAAATGGCTATTGTCAAATGTATATTAGAGGAAAATCCATGTGGATCATAGACCATGATTAAATGTTGGTAACGTATTTAGGAAAACGGGCCATGATTTTCAAAATGGATTGGTAATCTAGGGACTGTAGCAGACAGCTTGAATTTTCTGATTGCACCAAGCACCCATCATTTGTAAGTTATCAAGTTGGACATTGAAAAATCACGATGCCCAAATCACTAATCAGTTTGGAAATCATAGTCTTAACGCCTAGATCTGTTGTTTTCATGATTATATTCTCAAACTCTAATAGGTGATCTTGAAAATTCTACCCATAAGTTATATGGGAATTACTGCCAGTTTTAGTCAGTGTGTGCAACTTATTTTATTTTTGTAACTACAGAACTAACATGTAACGTTTCCTTACAACATTTGTGAGGTTATGACTTGTTAGAAAACAAGACATGGGGTAAAATTTTGAAAAGTGAGCCTTGAGTGCTTTTAGTGTGTGTGTGTGTGTGTGTGTGTGTGTGTGTGTGTGTGTGTACATATAATCCATGAAATGTATATAATGTATAAATATCCATGATCTATAGGAGTAGATCTCATTTATGGACTAGCCTATATATCTGGTCTGCAGATAAGAGTAACACTTTTTCTCCTTTGTTTGGCTATGAAGTCCCTTTCCCCTCTGTTGCAGCTTCTGATTTGAAAGTTTGGTCTTCTTTCATTCTGAAGTAGCCACTAATATGAGAAGGCCAGTTTGAGGTACTGTAAGGCCTAATTTTTCAGCGGTGTTGAGCACCCAGGACTCCCATGGTCTTTGGTTAACTTCAGGGTAGTCAGAACTTCTGACAGTGGGCCTTTCTTAATTGGGCCCTCAAAGTTAGTGACTACTTCTGAAAGCTTTGGTCCTACAATATAAATAAGTAGAAGGATCTTGGGGTGAGATCTTGAACTGGTGTAAACTAGCATATCACCATTAACTTCAGTGTCTGGTTTTCTGTACAAAATCAGCAGAGTAATCTTGAGAGCAACAGGTTCAGACTCTTTACTGCTTGCCTACCATGACCTGTACCTTATTTCAGAGCAATCAATAGCAAATTGAATATTTTCTTTTCTTTTGTCATTAAACTTAATATATGTTTCTCTTTGCCAGGAATTGATTTTAAAATCAGAACAATAGAACTAGATGGAAAGAAAATTAAGCTACAAATATGGTAAGTATTGCAATAAAATTAGTGAATACAGTTAAATAAAATAAACTTTCTGTCAGGCTAAATTACTCATGGGCGGTAGAGCGTGATAGTGATGGAGAAGCTGTAAAACTGGTGGTAAGCTCTGTCACGATAGTTAGCCGCCACCTTGTTTTTGGAGCAAAGGTTCTCATAGCATCTGTGCGTGTGCGAACACATTGAGTCAGTTGTCTTTTAGTTATGATTGACTGCTCCTGATAAAAAAGGAAGTTGTTAAAACTGCATTTAAAGGGTTTTGCTACTCCAGAGGCAAGAGAGATCCTAACTGCATCATCATAGACTAAGTAGTGAGAGCTGCTAGTTTGTTTGTTTGTTAATCTAATTTGTTAGATGGATGTTTAATGTATTGGTGCCTGGAGTCAGACTGCATAATGGGAAATGAGGATTGTCAAAAGTTCTTGGGTTGTGGGGGAAGGAAGGACTGGTGTCCACCAGTGTTGGTCTCCTGCCATCACAGGGAATTGTCAGATGGGTGCAGGCAGACTTCTAACAGATGATCCCTGCTAAATGTTACACAGTTTTTCCCACTTAAAATAGCAGGTGCTTGCTGATATATTTTAAGGGGGGCAAGGCTGGAATGAGCCCTTTCTGACACTTGGTTTAAAACAGTGATACTCAGACTGAGGCTTGTGAACCGCAAGTAGCTTTTTGCCTGTGGCTCTTTGCAGCACATGATATTAAAACACTGTGACTTTAATTATTAACCAGTCAGGATGCTTTAACTATGTTGTTAACTTAATGCAAGGTGATAATATAATTAGTTAAGTTGTTTTCTGTGAGAATACTATATATAGTATTATAGAAAATGAAACCATGAATTTACACTACTGTGTCTCTTGGGTAATGATGATGGCTAATTTAGCTCCCGAAACGCTGATTTCTGAGTGTCACTGGTTTAACATTTGCATGTAATCAAAAATCATAATAACTAAACAGCTAAACTTCTTTTATCTGTTGGTGTCCAGCTGTTATCCATATCCATACAGTGTTGAGAAATCAGCCAGCAAACTTCCACAGACATCTGGGATTTAGCTGTCTTTGGATGTAATTGATATTCATAAACTTCCTGATCTCACTAGTCAGAACTGGTCTTATCCGCGGATGGCCAGGTTCTTTGAAACAGCATCCAAGATACTTTACTGACTGCTATCCTATGGTGGTTGGTCCTAATACTTAATTGTGCATGAAATTGTCCTATCCTATATTTGTTTATAATAACTTCTTGGGGCACATGTTTTTGTTTAATGCAGGGCTAAAATGTACAAAACCTGCCTCAGAAGAATTGCTTATACTTGTTACTGTAAGCAGGGCCATGCAGTACTGAGTCTCAGTTGACTGATGCTATGTCGGTTTCTTTACTGAAAATTTGATTTTCTCCTTTTACTATTTCCCAGAGTGGATTTGATTTAAATCACTAGTCAGGAAGACTTGATTTAATCATGGATTTCTACATAAAAGTGCATTCTTGCTAATACATATTCTTCACAACTCAGAGATATAGGTTTCATTTTTAGAAGGTACACATGATACTTTTTTTAAGTGATTTATTTTGAAGTCTTTTCAGATTAGTTTTACAGCTGTATCAGAAAATGAATGAATGGTTATTTCATTTGCTAAAGGCAATTGAAGCAGATATTTATGAAGTCATTGGGAGGCAAACTATCTCCAATTCAACAGGCTAATCATTAATATTTGGAGGCTTTTCTTGCCATGCTTTATTAGGAGGAGAACATCACCAGACAGACATGTAAATTGTTTTATTTAACTAAAACAATGTTATGTATTCTGAATTTTTTTTCAACAGCAAACATACAATTTAACAAAACAGGCATATGAATGTTTGAATTTAGTAAACATTCAAGTTTTTTAAAATGAGGGGGTTTTTGTTAATTGTTTTTAACTAAAATAGTTAAATGATTTTTTTAAAACAAAAATTAAATCAACTATGACAGCCAGGTCAACATGAGAAACTTAAAATATTGGCTTCTACAGCTAACTCAGTCGTCTTCACCTTCATTTTCCTGTTTGTTTATAATCTGGAAAAGAAAAGCAGGCTTTCCTGCTTTTTCAGGTCTCATAAGATTTCTCAATTTGGAATGAATTTGTCTAAAAGAAGAAAATATTCTTTCTACACTAGCAGAAGAAGCTGCTGCTGTTAAAAGTGAGATTGTCACTTCAACAGTCTTTGAATCCAAGTACTTAAGTGACTTCCACGAGTTTACTGGTGTGACTTTTTCTTTTAAACATCAGCAAACATATTCCTTGAATGGTTCACCCTTAGCTCAGAAGTTTATTGTAGTTGGCATTATGGAGGGATGATTGCTGGATGTCCATGTCATAGCCAACTCCTCTTCTTCAGCTTTTAAGGTTTGACCCTGGTACTGAGTATTGAGAATATCTGCAAGAAAATGAACTTCACTACAAAAGTTTTTTCTCCTAATTAATTAGCCTGTTAGAGTTGGTAGGACAACTCCCACCGTTTCATGTTCTCTGTATGTGTGTATATATAGCTCCTGTGACAAGATGGCCAATGTAGTATGGTGGGTCCTGCACTTTTCTTGGTGGAGGGCTAAAGTGCCACCCTTTGCCCCCCTGCTCTTGGGGCACAGAGGGCCCCACTAGTGGCCTGGGAAGGTGGTAAAGAAGGGAAGCGGGTGACGGGTCTGGGTTTGCTCCTTACTCTGAGCCCCAGCCCCTTTCAACCCCTGCGGGTTCTTACCCTCTTCCCCTTTGGGTGGGGTCCCTTTGGTCATTAAACACTGAGGGAGGGAGTCTCCCTCCCCTGCTGGGGCAGGGTCTCCCTTACTCCAGTTTTCTGATCTTCCAAGTCTTACAGCACACCTCAAAGCTCCAGTCCTCTCTCCTTCCTCCTTCTCCCCGACTGCCTGAAGCAGGGGGTTTTATTGACTACAGGTGCTCCAATTAACCTGTAGCAACCCTCCCTAGTCTACAGGGAACCACACCTTAATTAGCCTAGGGCTTATATACTTCCCCTCTACCATTCTCCCACTGCTCCCTGGCCCTCCTGTATCACACTCCTTACTATATGTTCCATTCTATGCATCTGATGAAGTGGGCTGTAGCCCATGAAAGCTTATGCTCAAATAAATTTGGTAGTCTCTAAGGTGCCACAAGTATTCCTGTTCTTTTCGCAGATACAGACTAACATGGCTGCTACTCTGAAACCAATGTTGGTATATAATACTGATATTCTATGATGTAATTTGTTTCTGTAAGGAAGACATTCCCTTCTTCTGTTTTGTCACACAAGCACATACAACAGGATCATTGTGGACATTGCTCCATCCGTAAAGTCTCAGGTTAACAATTTTAAGTTGCCTCTAGAAATCTTTTGCACACTGTTCTCAATTTCTCTTAATGTTTGTAATTTTAACTCTGTCATTGCATATTTCTCTTTTTAAGATCTCACTCAGTTCCTTCCAAATTTCAACAGCGTCAGCAATAAAACAGCTATTTCCCTGCATTTTGGTTAAGGCTACAGAAATAGGCTTCAGAGTACTCAGCATGTGTTCAACATTTCTCTTAAGCCCAATGTTGAGAACTTTGGCTGTGGCAGTGCCATCTATTTTTTCACGATTTTGTTCACACACTGTGATCATATTAGACCAGTTCTTGATATAGTGCTCAAAACAGTCCACTATTGAGTTCCATCGTATGTTTTGTGGGAGAGTTAACTTGGTTCCTCCCACTTTTTTCAGAGCAACAGCCGCAAAGTGGTTGTTACAGAAGCATTTTGCAATTTCAACAACATTGGCCTTTTATTTCTGGAACACTGAAGTCTTTGGCTAACAGGTGCATCAAATGAGCACTGCAACCGTATGTTATTAGCTTGGGACTCTCTTCGCTCTCTAATAATTCCTTATCTGGGAAACATTTGCAGCATTATCTGTGACCAAGCTGCGTACTAGACATTTGATTGTTTTTTTCCCCAGTTTTTGTTATAGCTTTTACTGCTACTTCTTGTAAGTATTCTGCTGTGTGTGCATTTCCTGATGTATCGATTGATTCTGTAAGGAAACCATTCCCTTCTTATGCTGTTACACAAGCACATACAACACGATCATTGTGGACATTGCTCCATCCATCAAGACTCAGGTTAACAATTTCACCCTCTAGATCTTTTGCACACTGCTCAACTTCTCTTTCATATGCTTTATGCAGCAATTTGCCTGCGACATCTGCTCTGTTGGGTGGACTGTATCCTGGTCTTTATCACTGAACCATATTAATGAAGTGTGGGTTCTCAATCATACGGAAAGAAGAGTTTGTTGCATAAACAAACCGGGCAATTTTTTCATCAATTACCCCTTTTTGTAATCTGATGGTTCTTATCACAAACTTATTTAGGGTTGTTTCTGGATGATGGAGATCTTTTTTTTTCTTTTTGCTACGGGTGATATACTGTGGCTATGTGACATACATGATGTGACTGAAACACTATCGTTGGCAGATAACTCTGAAACTATAGAAAATGATAGTGATCTTGAAGGTGGATAGTCTTCAGAATCCTGTATGTTGAGGATGGATTTTCCTAAACAAAATAAGTCAATGCAGTTATTTAATTATTACCATATTGCTCATTTAGTATTACTTACTCATTGCATTCACTGACGCTCAGTACTACTTTAAAGGTGAAATTGTAAAAGGAAGATCTGCCTATTTCAGCTACTTATTTTTTATCATAACTGCATCTAAAATGTTGCTACTCTATGGTACTAACTATATTTTTTTGCTCAAACATGAGAATTCAAGGATAGTACAGAAGGAAGACAAGCAGCCCTAAAGAAAAGTATGAAATAAAAAAAAATTACCAACCTGAAGATCCTGCATGTTCAGACATGTTGTTTTCATCATCTTCAACACAGCTTCCTCCTGAGAGGGAACACTTCTCATGATGTTGTTTCATTCGGGCAACTAGCCTTGCATTTCTTTGTTGCACTGTTTGCATTTTGCACACATGCCTGTCTTACCCACAGGTAGAGGAACTTCATTTAAAATATTCCCAAACTGGGTCTCTTTTGTGGATTGCTGCAATTATCAGTCTTCCCTTCTAGTGAGGGAATGGTATGGTAGATCTCAAAACAATGAAGGCTACACTCAGAAAGACCTCAGGACTTCTGGAATATGCTGCTCAAATAGTCTGACTTTTGTTTCTACTGCTTGTCCCTCCCTTCTCACATTTATCTCCAGACTTCTCCTTGTCCATATCTATTCTGCCCCCAACACTCAAAAGTTCAATGAATAGAAGAAACATTGCACCTTTAGAGAGAAGTAAAGGATTGACTCTACCTACACAAATTTGCAGAGGGACAATAGGGTTGAGGTCTGTTATTTCTCGCTTCTATATTTCAGGGCATCCTTGGAACTCATGGTTTGTTTTCTTGTGTTGGGGTGCCCTCTGGTGTTTATTGTCTGAACTGCTGGCTCTCCGTTGTCTCCTGGGTTCTGCCTAGCAACTCGTTTTTCTTCTTCTTGCTAAAAGGGTGTTCAATCCAATTGGTAAAAGGATAGAATCTGTATTTCAGCTATTTATTTTTTATCAAAAACTGCATCTGAAAGGATTAGTACCAATAGAGTAAACAACTATATTTTCTGCTCAAACATTGAGAACCAAGTTTGAATAGTGTCCAGAAGAGGAGCAGGTCCAGCTTCCTTAAGAAAAAAGTATGAAATAGAAAAAGTTTACCAACCTGAAGATCCTGCATGACATTCCTCCGTAGATCTAACACAAAGAGAATTCCCTCCCCTTGTTCCTTAACCTACCCAGAGAGAAAACTCAAACAAGTCTTACAAAGAAAACTTTATATAAAAAAAAAAGAAAGAGAGAAAAAGACATAAGAATATAAACTCTGCATCAAGATGACAAATACAGGGCTATTGCTTATAAGAACATATGAATAAACAATCTGATTCAAAAAGATATCCAATTTGAAACATTCCAGCAAGTTACACACATGTAAATACACCCAAAACAACATAAAAGCCTATATTGTTTTTCTGCCTGTACTTACAAGTTGGAAACAGAAGATAAGGTGATAGAAAGAAACTTCTCATAGCTGAGAGACAAACAAAAAGACTCAGTCCAAAAATTCCCTCCCTGACTTTGAAAAATCCAGTTTCCTGATTGGTCCTCTGTTCAGGTGTTTGGTTCCCTTTGTTAACCCTTTACAGGTAAAAGAAACATTAACCATTAGCTATCTATTTATGACACTCTACGTACACAAATTTGCAGAGGGACAATAGGGTTGAGGTCTGTTATTTCTCACTTCTATATATTATTTATTTAATTAGTTAACATGCTTGTTAACAGCAAAAAATGTTTTCTCTCTGGAGACAGAAATCCACAATTTAAGAACTGTAAAACTAAGCATCTCTCATGGTATTTTCTAGACTGAGTCCCATGGATGGATAGAAAGGTTAACCTAAATCTATACAGAAGCCCTTGAAACCCCATAAGATTGGGTCCCTAATCCATGAACTGTTGGAACTCATTTATACAACTTTTCTTAACAATTACATGAATATATTGTCTCATACTACAGAATTAGAATTTATAATCCCTATTCCACGATGAGAGATCTTTCAGCTATAATGTATCTTCTCTAAAACTATCTTTAGAGAAGTTTTTTTCCTGAAAAAGCATTTTATCCAAAAAATCCAGTTTAAAAAAATTAAATTTATTTATTTATTTATCCACTCTATTTGCCCTCATAAATATCAATCTTAGTATAGTGGTTTGTTGGTACCTTTTTGAGCACAAAGGAGAAAGATATACTTAACTTTTTAAAGGGTACTTTTCATAATATCCAGGAGTATCAACAGATCCATTACCTTTTTTTTGTTTTTTATGAACTCTGAAAGTAGTGAAAACAAGGTTTAAAAACAATAAACAAACAAGTGTCTATTTTCACCAAATTCTAGGGATACAGCAGGTCAGGAGAGATTCCGCACAATCACAACAGCATACTACAGAGGAGCCATGGTGAGTGAGTGTTCAGAGTGTATCTGTTCAGGTATGACTAAAATCATAATTAGTTTGCTTCCTTAGGTTTAAAGGGTTCAAGCTGTCTTGCTAGAGAGAAATTGTAACTCAAAGGTAGGGGATAACAGATTATTTCAGGACCATTGCTGTTTTTGTGAAGTCTTCCCCCCCCCCCCACCAGTTTTCTGCCCCTCCATCTTGTATATAGTCACAATCTCTCTGTGGACATAAAAGCTTAATTCACCAAGTTTTGTTTGAGAAACTTGTTTTTATACAATCACAACACTCTCCTTGTTTCAAGTGATAGCGGGATAGGTGATATGTCTGCTAATATTAAAAGTGCATTTGACTGAGTTGGTTTTCCTGCTGTGTCCTCCAATTCAACAGCTCTAGAATGCAGCAGCTAGATTCAGACATGATCAAGTATATACTGTGTCTCTAGTGCAACTGCTCCTGATTCTAGTTAGTCAACTATTTGACTTCTGAATAGTTCTTTACATTTTGACACGCCATATGTGACAGAGCTATTCACAACATTCCATCACTGAGACATCCTAGGTTAGGCATTAGTGCAGTTGTTGTCTGGTTTTACTTACTTTACTGCCACCTTATTATAGGGCGATGTACGTGCATACACACAGCTATGGAAGGGCAGACTTGCTTTGACAACATTCAGCGTCAGCCTTGCTGTAAAACTCTACTCATTTGTTAAGCAGAGCTACTTGCCCCAGGCAAGCAGAATCTTACAAAAGCTATTCCCAGGCCCTTTGAGAGGTGAGCTGATACATAATAAACACTGAAATACATGTTGTAAACATGGCTTACTTAAGACAAATAGGATATCAGGTCATGATTACTTTATGGTGATCACAACCTTTCGTTCTAGTAAGACTGACTGCTGGCTGCCTTTTAGTTATAGAATTTACAAATTCTTGCTGATCATAGTTTAGCTAGTTGTAACTTAATATTAAGAGCAAAATAATTATGTTTAAAAACAATTGGTGACAATTAATGGATATTTATTGGGTCAAGACTATTCAAAATTCAATCTGAGATCATTTAAAGTCTTCAGAAAGGGTTGTTAATTATGAAGGTACATGTGGCTTACTGACATTTTAGGAGTTTTAACCACAAACAAGCAATGTGTACATCAAATCTAAACTAATATTAAGATTAGCTTTTTTTGTTTTTGTTTTTACCCACAGGGAATTATGCTGGCATATGATATCACAAATGAGAAGTCTTTTGACAACATTAAAAACTGGATAAGGAACATAGAAGAGGTAGGTAATTGGGAAAATAAGCTGCATCTATTGATATTCTTTAACTTTTCCAAAGCAATGATCAACATCCGAGCAATTTTATTTTCTTTCAATGGAGGGGTGTATATGCGTAGCCAAGTTAGAATGGATGTAAACCAGAGCAGTTGTCCTTGAGCACAGGGTGGCTTTCTGGTTTACCATGGGCTGGAAAGAGGAAAGTTAAAGACTTTCATTAAAAAATGATCATGCAAAGCAAGGATTTCAAAACCACTTGCTTCCAGTGGGTGCCTTTAGCTTAACCTTTGCTTTGAAGAGATGAGAAGGAGAACTATTTTCAGTATCTCTTGGTGAAGTTGAGAAATGCCTAACACTACTTTGGTAGTATTAAGTGTAGATTTACCTGCTTGTGTGCATTCAATACCTGGTTGTCCAAATTTTGCCTTTGGTCTTACGTTAAGCTTCAGTTGTATGTTTGTTTTCCCTCACCTTATAAGTTTATTTGAATAGCAAATACATTGACCATACTTAAATCTGAAGGCAGTGCTAGACAAATTGGGAATAGGAAGCCTTGAGCATTAGATCCAAGCAAAATAAGGCTTAATCTGGTGGTGACATAAATTTATTCTACTTGCTCTCAAAGAAAGAAAGAAACGTACCACCATTCTCTGGTTAATTTGACTGTTGGACCTTGCAAAGAAGGGACTATCCCAAGGAGACTTCTGATACCATCACATCAGACTGGTCACTGGTGACAAGGATTAGAAAAGCCTTTCGCTCTAGTCAGGAATGGAAGCACACTGATCTAATCAGGCAATTTGTGACTATTTTGCAAACCAGTAAACATCAGTCTTATTTTAATACTTCATTTTGAAGTCAAGCAAAGCATCTACGTGCTGGTGCCCTAGACATTCAAAATTAAGAAAAATACTCTATTAAGCCTTTCAAAAAGTTTATTCTTCTCTTTTCCCACTGATGCCCTTATTAGGGTTTTATTAGAGCTCTTATTGTCTAATGTGAGGCTCTGTTTCTGATAGGTGAAGATTTATCTTTAACTCTATGCTGCTTTTACAAGAGCTTATTTTTCCCTTCAGCATGCCTCTTCAGATGTGGAAAGAATGATTTTGGGTAATAAATGTGATATGAATGAAAAGAGACAAGTCTCAAAAGAAAAAGGAGAGAAGGTACATTTTTTTTTTTTTTTTTTTTTTTTTTTTTTTTTTTTGGAAGTAAAGGCCTAATATTTTCTCTGATCTACTGTTCCTAATGATGCTTGTTGTTCTACTTTTAGCAACACCAAACAAAATGAGTCTTGAATGCCTTTATTCTTTAGAATCTTCTACTCATCCTAGGATGTCAACCATTTTTTAAGATGGTAGTTAATATATGGACTCCAATTGAGCTTCAGTACTTGTCTCAAGTGAGATGGTTTAAATGTTGGCCTTCCCTATGATAACACAATTCTTCCCTTTGAGGGAACCTGAAAGGGATAATAATCAAGATGTCATTTAATTGCATTGTGGCTGATCATTCTCTGAATCAGACTCTTTTTTGCAATGGCGAATTATGAATATGTTAAATTTAGCCATATTAAGGGTAAAGTCAGTTTTGACATTCTGGGACACTTTCTAAGGATCCTGAAGTAAGGCTGCACACATGAAATTATAGTTTACACAATCCAAGTATTGTGATACTGGCTAGGGGTCACTGGTAGGATTATCTACACCTGCATATGAATGTCTTAATAGTAGTCTAAGACTTTTTTTTTTTTCTTAATTAAACTTTTGGTATCCATAGGAAAAGTCCTATTTAACTTGAGTGATTTCCATACAATAATTCAAAAAAGCTACAGAATAGACAAGGTTTACATCAGGTTCTGCCTCTGGGAGTATTCTGTGGTGGGGATACAATTCAGTGCAGCTACATCTGTTTACACCAGCAGAGGGTCTGGTCCATCATGTTCAGAAAACCCTTAAGCTATTCTCTCAATTTCTGTAGAAGCTATTCAAACGTCTATAGCAACTGTTGATGTAGTCCTTCATTAAATGCTATACAGCTCTTCAGTAAAAAGGTAATGTTAACATTTTTCCAGGACAAAAAGTAAATTTGGGATTATGATATAAACTTGGTTACACCCTTAATGGAGCCACTGCTCCATTATTAGCTGACCTAAAAATGTCTTGTCACTTTGCAAATTTAATTTATAAATACCAAAACTTTTTAAAACCTGTCTTCCAGTTAGCAATAGATTATGGAATCAAGTTTCTGGAGACAAGTGCAAAATCCAGCATAAATGTGGAAGAGGTAAGATTGGAATTAGATTTTTTTTTTTTTTTTTTTTTTTGGTCAACTTAAATACTATTATGTAATGTTGCTTGCAATGTGACTTCTAACTACTAGCTTTTCTGACCTGCTGCATAATGTGGTATTGACTACTTCGCTCCTGTGTCTTCATGTGCTGTCAATTTTGCATTATTTGAGTATGTCCTTGTAGCATCCAAATCACCAGATGTCTTCTGGTAATATTTCTACATTTGTAGATGGGTGTAATAGTGAGGTTTTTTTTATTGATGTTGCAGATAGTGTAGTCATACACGCACTAGTTATTAAAAGGTGTTGAGATACTTAAATTGTGCATGTTTTTGGAACAGACTTTTATGTTTATACAGGGTATAAACTATACTAAGATACAGTAGGGTCCTGGACTCTAGGTGCTACCACAGTACACTAGTATTTTCTCTTTCCTAGAAAGAGATTTCATATTACTATTGGATATATGCTGTACATATGCATCTTCTCCCTGTCGTTTGCCAAGAGGACCAAATATATCTTGGCTAGCAGATGGTCTGCTGACTAAGTTGAAAGAGTAGCTCAAAGTAGGTCAGGCTGTCATATAGCTTCACTTGCTATACGTTTTTCCTGCTTTTAAATTATGATTGCCGTCCTGCAGGACAACTATATATTTTGCTGCAAATAGAGTTATGGGCTGAACTCACTGAGTGGACCACACCAGCACTGATATCCTCTTCCCGTAAAGGTCTGAGGAAAGGAAATTAAGCTTGAGTCAGTCAATGCTGAATTGCTGGAGAATCCCACACAGCAGTGTTTATATAGACCCACACAAAATAAGTTTTTCTTAAAATGACCTAAAAGAGGAAAATAGTAAAGACTCCAAGAGCAGTTATTTTGGTGTTTTCTTTAGGCAGGATTAAGCTATCAGTTCATTCCAGATGTCTAGTCATTAACAGATCTGTACGTTTAAGCCACTAGTCATGACATATAGCAATCTTTTTAGAGTGTTTTTAAAAACTAATATTGGTTGAAGGTGAAAAAAAATAGCATAAGAGGCAGGACAGCTGGTAAATACTCTCTTCTGGAGGTCACTGTGTTCTAAAAGCTTTCCAAAGTATATGAAAAGGGAGGGGACACTTTTTTTTTTTTTTTTAAGGTCTCAATAAGCATTAAGTTCACAATTGTGGAAATTAACCTGTGCATTTTTTTAAAATAGTTCAACTGATATACGATACCACTAAAGTAATTTTGTAAATTGAGAAATCTGTGTGGCACAGTGTATATAGTCTATAGCTAGAATGGATTTCTGTTTTCATTGTCCTGCATTGGGGATAGTGTTTAACCTATTTAAGGTTATCACTATATCGGTGCTTTTTTGTTTGTAATGGTCTGCGGAATTGTGAGACTAAAAGTAACATTAATAGTGGATAATGAGTGGATTTTAGAGAAAAGCATATCCCTTATTCCAGTTGTTCGCTGGTGGTACACTGTGGTGTTTGGTTTTCTTTGGTTTTATTGCTGCTTAATTGTCAGGAGCATCCTGTAATTTCATCATTATTCCTGTCCTGCATAATTAAATGCAGGGAATACATTAGCACCAAGAGCCAGAGCTCCAAGCTAGCTGCCTGAGTAACTTCTAGAATTTTCATGTTTTCCTCTCATCTTTATTACATAGCTGGCCTAGACATGTCAGACTCAAATGTAATGTGTAAATCTTGAATCTTATTTCCAACCACTTAACTTCTAGAGGTTAATACTTAATTCTGTTAATAAGTGAATCATGTATGGAACTCAGTTTGTGGTGGCATCATTCTTTTCTCCTTTTATAAATGCATGCTTCCCCTCCTCAGCTCCCTGACACATAATCACTCCCATTCCTTCCCTTGAGAACCGTGTCTCCATTTCTAAGCCCTTTTCTGAAATTCCACTTTCCTTTTGGTCCCTGAGAATTCAAATTCTCTCAATCAAGGATTTCTGTTGCCTTAAAAAATAGACTCTGGCCATTACTCAACTTTGTATCCATGTGTGATTAGCCCAACTGTCAAACACAGCATGGCACATACAAGCCAAAGTGTTTTTTGGTTGTGGGAGCAGGTGGTGGGTTGTCTGGGAACCCATGCACAAAGCATTGGTAGGGACAAAAGGAAATGAGCTTTGAATTTTCTGTTACCAGCTAACTTTTTGAGCTTTTTCCACCTTGAATGGTGCTTTTGAAAGGCTAGATTCTAACCACAGCACACAACTTGATATGATGTGGCACATGCTGCATCTTTGAATTTGGACTCTGGCCCTGAGTCTTTGCAAAGCAGTCTAATATACAGCAATGGTCAGAGCTGCTCAACAGCAGGAGTTGAGGTGAAGGATGCTGACCTAAACACCAGATTATAAAACGACTATTGACGAATGAGAAAGTATCCATTGCACACTTACTACCTTTGATATAATTTTTAATATTGCATATTTTGTAGACCATTGTTACTAAACGTGTTAAACCATTCAATCTATTTTGTCTCTAATGTTCCCTTCTCCTTGGTTTCAGGCATTCTTCACACTTGCGCGGGATATAATGACAAAACTCAACAGAAAAATGGTTTGTACCTTTTACTTTGCAGCACGTTAACTTTTATGCATGGTGCACGCTGTTACAAGGACAGTGTTAAAACACTTCAGTTTTATACTTCTAGGAAGCCCACTGTTTCTACGGTAATCTAACCAGCAGCTTTGTGACTGGCAAAAGAAGCAGTCTCTGCATAGACTTGTGATTACAAGTGAAGGCAGGCAATGCTGCTCTTACTGTTCAGCACTTGTGATTTAAATTCTCTTCAAAACTGTGCAGAGAACATCTAAGTTGCACAAAAACTTTCTTTAAATGAGAAATGCCAGAGTTAAGGTTCCACTCTGCCCCCTTGTGTGAATTCATTATGGCAGTCTTTATTGCATGATCACACATTTCTCAGATACAACTCATTTGCTCTTTCTGTTGCTAAGACTAGGGTACTATGCAAAATATATTACACTGTACAAGTTTCTACTATGGCGCTTTTCTTACAAATAGCATTTTTTTTTCCTTCAGGAAGCGTTCATTTTCCTTCTCATACACAAAGACCCTCTTTTGCTCACTTTCAAAAAATAAAAAACACCTTCAGGCAGATATCATGCCTGAAAAGCTTTGTTAAAAGAAATTTTTTGCAAAGCTACATGCATTTGACAATGAGATATTTAACATGGAAAATGTTTAACCTTAAAGTTTCAGCTATAGTTTGCTTTAATGACTCTTGAACATGAGAGGCTTAGGAATTGACCACAAATTTACATGATCAGTAAGAAGTGGTCCTCTCTATATGGGAGGGGCAGGCTACATAGAACAATGATTAGTCATCATTACCGATTTCTAAAAAAAGCTTGTCCAAATATCCTATGGGTAAACTACTTAAGTGACAAAATACTGAAAATTGAAATCAGTGGACAAGAATTTAACTATGCAAATCCTATTAATGTTATGCAAACCATTTTTGCAAACTTTTTGTTCCTCAGATATCTTTCCTTATTAAACAAAACTTCAGAAGAAAAAAAATGTTGCAGTGTGATAAAATGGATCCCATAGCAGTCTACATCTTGTGTACAGATTACATATGGGATCTCTTTACCCACCATTAAACAACCATCTCCTGCTAAGAGGTGCATGGTACTTGTTGAATTTATATTTATAAATCTTAGAACATGAAGACTTTAAAAGTTCTAAACTGTGCTGCAGGCTTCACGTAAATCATAAAGTTGGTCCTTGCCCCTCTAAACTGTATTACGAACTGAGTTGGCTATTCTTTCAGGCTGGGATTTCCATATGGATGCATTAATAATGTGGTAATTTTGAGTTTCCAAACTATCCAGCTCCCAAGAGATTGTCAATTACCCAATAAAACTGCCCCTCTGCTTACAAAACAACAGTTGAAGCCAATATTTCACTTATGCTTTGGAGGCTGGGGAGTGAAAGAGAAGGGGGAATGTTAAGGCTGCTTTTCTCCATTCATAACATAGTTGTTTTGTTTTTTCAGAATGACAACAGTTCACCAGGGGCTGGTGGGCCGGTGAAAATAACTGAAAATCGATCGAAGAAGAGCAGCTTCTTTCGATGCACGCTACTTTGATGAACTCCTAATGATAGACTGCAGCACACTTAGAAGAACCTTTTCTGCTTCTTTGAAAGCACAGGGTCAGAAAGCCTCAAATTATACCACCAAGCTGCTGCTGAGAGCTTCAATGAACATTGACTGCGTTAAACAAAATACTAAGTGGATTTTGCTCACTAAGCCCATTGACCTGTCAGGCTCCTTTTTCTCAAATGTGGAAGCAATGAAGTGGAGACACACAAACGCAGGACTTAAGTTTCTTCATTACTTTCTGTTTTAATGCCTGTTGCAAAAGCTGCTACATTTCTTTTAACTTTGCACATCCATATTAGCCTTTTATTGCCTGTTACCGCACAATCTAACACTTGTGTTTGCACAGTTTATTGTCCCGTAAGTAAGTTCTTTAACAGATTTGTGCATTCTTTTACAAATTTATTTAAAAAAGCCAGAAGGAATAGATTAAATCACATCTCCAGTAGTCTTTGCTCTATACATGTGATCATGTCTGCCATATGGATATGTTTAACATAATGGAGCTTATTAAAACAAATTGGCATTTAAGAACTTGTATAGGTTTTTATTCAGTTTTTCTCACAAATGTACAAATCCATTCATACAGAAACTACTGCGTCTTCTGTTCCGAGTGTAGGATGTTTCTTTTTTCTATTGGTTTTTACCAAACTTAAGAGAATCTTTAGAGCAGAGTTGTCTTCTAAATAGACCTAGTTTTTGTTTCATTTGTTGAATGCATTCTTAAAGCATGTGAATGAACCCCAGTGTTCATTCATTTTTCACCTAGTTTTCTTCTGTTAGCCCAACTCATCTGCTCCTTTGTTTTTGTTCTTCTTTCTGATGACACTTTAGTTGAGATTTTCAACATAGCACAGGTGGGCATCCTAGCTTTCACTTAAGTGACTTGTGGTAGCTAAACTGAATGATTCTGTTCTCCAGTGTATAAAGAGTAATTAGTGATGCTGAGGATGTTTGCTTCACCCCTCTAAACCTTGACCCTAGCTTCCTGTGTAGTCACTATAGTTATTAAGCCCCATCAGTAAAGAAAATGGCACCCCAAGGCTTATAATGCTATATTATGCAGCTGATACTGACTGTGTAATGCTTTTTGTCTGCACAGGCCATTATAGAAGTTAATCATCAGAAACTGGTGCAGTGATTTAGACTGCTAGAAGCCAAGTTGAAAATTAATTGCCTTTCTCACTCCTCTGAACACCTGCAACCTAGTTTATATATTTTATCACTTGCTTATGTGTTTTTCAAAGATCTCTCTCCATGAACGATTAAAACTGGTGCTTTAGTTTGTTGTGCCAAACTTGGACCATTGTCAGCTTTAACTACAAATTTAACAGAGTCCACCACTTTGATTATAAGGTGCAGATGGATTGTCTTGTTGACAAACTGCTAACTTTTCTCACACATCTGCTTGTTTCACTACAGTCACTTAACTTTGTGGTAACAACCAGTCCACTGGTTAATATGTTAATGTTTCACTCTGCTTCAGTTTGGGATGTCTCATATTGAATTTGTCATCTTGGGGTCTATCTCAAATATTTTGAAACTAATTCAGTGGCTTTCTACACATTCTTCCCACACCTCTACTTAATAACAATTAAAGTGATCCTTGTAATTAGATTGTGAGTCACAGTCTCCTATTCTTACTGAACTAGAAGGCACAGCAAAATATTTGAGGTAGCAAGAATGTTCAAAATGAAAAACAACCCTAGCTGCTCTGGCCTATACTTTGCATTTTTCTGGGACAGGCTAATGCAGTTAAGTTTTCTGTATGATAACAAAGTGCTTTCTATACAGCAACCATTATGACTTCAGTTATGAATGTTTAATTTTCAGTAATTTACCTCTGACTTGGTGTCGTAACACATAGATTTTTATCTTGAGGTTGTCTGCAAATCAGTACTGACATGTTCTGTGGTTGGTAACTTTTACAGAATGCTTTGCTTATGTTGTATTTCCTCTGTCTTCTTTCTTTTTGGTTCTGTGTACAAACAAGATTAGTCTCCATGAACTTCCTTTTGAAAGAGCCTGTAAGTGAGCGTCTATAAAGTGCTTCTTGACGCAGCAGCAAATTGGGGTATCTGCTCTGTTGTATTAAAAAGAGAGAAAAAAATCCTTGCTATTTTCTTACATTTAGCTATGCTAAACTGTACATAAATTTGAGGTAAGACCATAGGAAATTCACTTTATGCATGATAAAATGATGCAGTAAATATTTCACTTCGCTTAATGTTCATATAATGCTCATCTTTCTCTATTTGTAGAAGGACTTAGTGACAGATAATTTTTTTCTGTCCCCTGCTGAAACTGAAGAATTCCAGTTTCATGTGAAAACATTATGGTGTTATGGATAAGGTAAAACAGATTTTTTTTGCAGCAGTATTAAGTGGTTGAGGGGCCGCACTTTATCAGTATATTAACTTCTGATAATGGTCAACATAGACTTCTTTACTCATACAGTCTGTCAGACATCGAAAAATGTGCTGTATTTTAGCATGTAAATCAGCTGATTATGTTTCACTGGGAACTTTTTTTCTAGCTATATTTTGCTTTAGGCAAGCAGACAAATAACTGTTATATCTGAACATCGGTTGCTGGGTGCTGCAGGTTTTCCGAATACCAGAATGATTGGTTTGTGCAGCCTTTTTTGTTATAACTTTACTCGATACCTATAATCTTAACTTTGAAAGACTCTTTAACTATACCTCAGCTAACTAATATTCTAATATACATTAAAACAAAGGTAATCCAACTATTATTCATTATACAAAGCAGAAAATGTGCAGCCTGCCTTGCTCTAAAGACTTCCATTAGCCTTTAAGGAAAGGCAGGCATTTCTTTGGCTTTTGTTAGGAATAGAAGCTTACTTGCTGTCGAGTTTGGGGGTCCCCCCCCCCCCCACAACTCTCGTCTTCCCTTCCAGTTTGTGCAGTGTGTTCTGTTTTTTTCTAAATGGTGAGAAAATAGAACCTGAAAATATACGGTCTCAGTGCTTCTTTTGCTATAGCTTTCAATCCTGTGATCAGCAAGCCATGCACATAAAATGCTTCGTTCTTGTTGAGTAGACATAGAATACTTGATTTAGGTTTAATTATTAAATCTCTTGAAGTTTAAATAATGTTAAAACTTCGAAACCACTTATTAAATGTAATGCAATTTACCTTTATTGAATGTGGGGGTTTCTACAGTACTAGTCAAGGTTTTTTAAAAGTGCAGTTTTATAAATGGGGTATTTCCTGTCACAAGTGCATTTCCTCTTTTAGTCTTTTGTTTGTCAAATAAAATCACATTATTTTCACAAGCTAAAAGTGGAGGGGGTGTATTTTTTGGGAGGAAAAGCTTTTTTTTGAGAAGAACTCTTGGTGGGTAACAACTTGGAAGATACACCAATAGTATATAACATGCATAAATGTATTGCTAATTTGTGGAAAAGCATCAGTCATCTGATTATGTAATCAAGTGAAATTTCCCATGTTAAAGTTTTTTTAAGAACAAGCTGTCTACAGATACTGGCTCCTTCCCTCTACTGCCCCTGAGCTGCTTATGCCACATTACTCTTATTAATATACCTTGTATTTCAAAATGCCATGTAAAGGCAGGACTTCCCACTTTCTCTTTTTCCAGTGAATTTAAACTTGTTAGTGCATTCCTATGGCCTTATAAACATATATTTTGCAAATGACACTTATGTGGGATTAAAATTATTTTAATGCAATATACAGTTACTAAATTCAGACTAAAAAGTATGGCCCTAAAGAAAATGCTTAATTTTCAAATAGAATTGTTCTACCATGTGTGTGTTTAAGCACATTTGATCTCTGCTCCAAAGGCGTAATGTGAAAATCCTGCAGATAAAGTGGACTTGTCATGTTAACTTGTAAACTTAATCATTAATTGTATACTGATACTGTGTTAAAAAAGAATGGTTTTATTATTCCTTGTGAACTTTTTTTACAACAATGTGCATCTCAAATAAAATTACATAATGAAAAATATTCAGCTTCTTCCATGAAGTAACTCCTTGTAATCGATCTTATGCAAATTGCATTTCCACTCTATTCTAACACATGATTATATTGGGGAGGGTCCAATTCAACTTATGCCTGAGGTTTTGTTTAACTTCAATAAACTTCCTGAATAGCTTGCTTGCTTGCTTGCTTGGCTCTGAAATTGACTCTTTTGGGAGTAGCTTCTTCAAGAACTTCTATCCCTATTCTAATTCCTTCTGCATCAGAACAAGGGGAAGTTCTAAGGTAATTACTAGGAGGGAACACTTGAGTATCTTAAAGATATGTGTTAGGGAGTAGGAATATTCTCCCAAAGTATGTGTTGAAAGCAAGACTAGACAAACACTAGTAGATGTAAAGAAAGGTGCGATCCTGCATTACCAGAGAGATGAGTGAGGTGGAGGAAGAAGTGGAAAGTATTGGGCCATCTAGTCAGTCTCTAACATCTGTGATTAAATAAGCTTATGTGAGGAGGAGAAAAATCTTTCATTCTCCAATAGACTTTTACCTTCTGAGGCACATACAATTGACTGCCCCCAGCAAATACTAGGACTGCCCAGGCTAATTCAAATGCTGAATGAGTATTGAGGTGTCTGACAAAAGTAATTGTTAACAATTACATTACTAGCAGTACCGAACTTGGCAGTTAATACAGTTAACTTTGTCACCCATATCTAAGCAATGCACTTGTATTTTTAAACAGGGACTGTTCAGGAAAGGATTGAATTTATTGCATCAAAAATGGAAAAATGAACAAACAAACAAAAGACATCTTGTCTTAATGCTTTTCTATAATATCAGTATCCTTTATTTTAAAAAAAATCTTCCCCAGAAGTCATCACTGTTACTTCTTGTCTCCAAACTTAAAACCTCTACTGAATTCAGATTCTGCCAATGGCACCATAACATACCCACTTATCTAACTTTTCTGCCTCCCAGCAGGGTGGATTTGATTTACCATATGTACTTGTTCATTAGCCCATTTGTTTATGTCGCCCCCCGCCCCCACTAAGATGGTTAGGTAAAAATAGGAAAAACTGTACGACCCTTTCATAAGCTGACCCTATATTTCAGGCGTTGGCAAACGTTGGCTCCTGGCCCATTAAGGTAAGCCTCTAGCGGGCCTGGACGTTTTGTTTACCTGGAATGTTCACAGGCACTGAGCCCTCAGCTCCCAGTGGCCGTGGTTTGCTGTTCCCAGCCAATGGGAGCTGAAGGGCTCCTTGCCTGCAGACACTCCAGGTAAACAAAACAGTGTATTAGATATTCAATTCAATGATTCCATGGAGTTTAAAATCAAATTTTGGTGTAGACCGGTTTTATAAGCCAACCCCCGCTCTTTGTATCACTTTTTTACCAAAAATATTTGGCTTATGAATGAGTATATATGGTAAATCAAATTGATTTTAAATCATTATTTCAATCACTAGTCAGGAAGACTTGATTTAATCATGGATTTCTGCATAAAAGTACATTCTTAATTCATATTTTTCACAACTCACAAATGTAGGTTTCATTTTTAGAGCGTACACACAGTTTTTTAAAGTGATTTTTATTTTTCAAACTTTTCAGATTAGTTTTACAGCTATATCAGAAAATGAATGAATGGTTATTTCATTTGCCAAAGGTAATTGAAGCAGATATTTATGAATTAATTGGGAGGTCAACTATCTCCAATTCAGCAGGTTCATCATTAACATTTGAAGGCTTTTCTTGCCATGCAGTATTAGCAGGAGAACGTCACCAGACAGACATTTTAAATTGCTTTATTGAACTAAAACAATGTTACATATCCTGGATTTTTTTCTTCAACAGCAAACATAATATTTTAACAAAACAAGCGTATGAATTTTTGCATTTAGTTAAACATTCAAGTTTTTTAAAGTCAGGGTTTTTTGTTTTTAACTAAAATAGGTAAATGATATTTTTTTAAAAAATCAGACAAATTAAATCAACTATGATGGCCAGGTTCATGAGAAACTTAAAATATTGGCTTCTGCAGCTAACTCAGTCGTTTTTACCTTCATTTTCCAGTTTGTTCATGATCTGGAAAAGAAAAGCAGGCTTTCCTGCTTTTTCAGGTCCCATAAGATTTCTCAATTTGGAATGAATTAGTCCAAAGGAAGAAAATATTTTTTTCTACACTGGCAGAAGAAGCTACTGCTGTTAAAAGTGAGATTATCACTTCAACAGTCTCTGAATCCAAGTACTTAAGTGACTTTCACTGGTGTGATTTTCTTTTAAACATCATCAGCAAACATATATTTCTTGAATGAGTCACTCTTAGCTCAGAAGTTTATTATAGTTGGTGTTATGGAGGGATGATTGCTGGATGTCCATGTCATAGCCAACTCCTCTTCTTCAGCAGTTAAGGTTTGACCCTGGCGTAACGGGTTCGATCACAGAACCCCCTCCTTGGGAGCTGCCACTTGATGTGCCAAGACTGCTTCTGCCCCCATTTTCCTGCCCTGTCAGCTTAGGACTTCAGTGCCTTGCCTGGTTTGAGCCAGATTTGCTAGCCTGCTGCAAACCCAGACTCAGGTCAGGTCCCCTAACAGCTGTAGGCTACCTGAAAGCAGCTAACAGAAGTGTTCTTGTTTTTAACACTCAGATGCCCAACTCCCAATGGGGTCTAAACCCAAATAAATCCGTTTTACTCTGTATAAAGCTTATACAGAGTAAACTAATAAATTGTTTGCCCTCTATAACACTGATAGAGATGCACAGCTGTTAATACCTGGAAGGGCAAATGCATATTCTGGGTTAATAATGTGATACAGCAGGGCCAGAGGGCAGCATAAGAGTGTTAGCAGGGGGCCTTATTCCCTGCCAAGGGAGGAAGGTTTGCTTTAGATTAACTAGAACAGCTGTGGCCAATTAGAGCACCTGACTCCAGTTAGAGCACCTGACTCCAGTCATGGGATATAAACCCCTGCTTCAGTCAGACAGGGGGTGGTAGTTGAAGGAGAAAGGTTGGATTGGAGCAGAGTGCAGATTGCAGAAGAGAAGAGTTTGTCCAGAGAGAAATAGAAGGTTTGGAGGAGTGCTGCGGTGGATTGGGAAGCCCAACAGAAACCCTAGGTAAGGGGCACCAGGCTTGTATAGAAGAGAGGCGAGAAGCCCTTCACAAGCTGACGGGTATGAGAGGGAAGTAACCCAGGGGAAGAAACCGCTAGTCAAGTGGTTCACCACAACCCCAGGGCCCCTGGGTTGGGACCTGGAGTAGAGGGCGGGCCCAGGTCCCTCCCTCTCCCCTCCCCTCCTCCAAGGACACTAGGGGAGTGATTAAGAACTGGTTCAGAGGCAAGCAATATCGCCCTGAACCTACCCCAGAGAAGAGAAAGCGCGAGACCCAGCAGAACAGTACCGGCCATTTGCCACAATAAGTAAAAGGTAATTTTATTAAATACAGAAAGTAGAATTTAAGTGGTTTCAAGCAGTAACAGACAAAACAAAGTCACCAAGCAAAATAAAATAAAACACGCAAATCTATATCTAATCAATCTGAATATAGATAAGATTCTCCCCAGTTCTAGAATGCTTCCTTTGTTCCAGTTTTTCAGGTATTTTTGGGGGTGGAGAGGTTCTCTCTTTAGCCAGCTGAAGCCCAAATGGAGGTGTCTCCCCTAGGCTTAAATAGACTTGTGGATGGAGAACCCCTCCTCTCTCCTATACAAAGTCCACCTACAGAATGGAGTTTTGGAGTCACTTGGGCAAGTCACATGTCCATGCATGACTGAGTTCCTTACCAGCCAAGCCACATTCCTAGGAAAGCCTAGATGTGGATTGGTGTCTCCAAGTTCATTGTTGGCTTAAGTGTTTCGTGATTGAATACTGACTGGGAATAGTCTTATCAGGAACCTGACCAACTGCTTCACTACAGCCTACTTAGCATCAAACAAGTATGCAGCCAATACTATAACTTTCAAATACAAAAATTATACATGCATACAAATAGGATTAATAGATTCAGTAGATCATAACCTTTACAGAGATGTGTTATGTGGCATATGTAGCATAAAACACATTCTAGTTATGTTATATACATACACACACAAGAATATTTCCGTAAGGCCTTATAGGGGGCACTGACCGTCTCACCTGGTATCTAGTATTGAGAATATTTGCAAGAAAATGAGCTGGAGATAGTGCTTGTCCCATTCATTTTTTAATGCTTGTAATTTAACTTTGTCATTGCTTATTTCTCTTTTTAAGATCTCACTCAGTTCTTTCCAAATCTCAACAGCATCAGCAACAAAACAGCTATTTCCCTGTCCCTCCCTTCTCACATTTATCTCCAGACTTTTCCTTGTCCAGACCTATTCCACCCCAAACAATAGTCTTGTCATTGAACTTTTTGAAACTTTGCAGTGTTCGAGAGAGGTAAAGGATTGATTCTGAGTACACAAAATCATGGGTTTTTATCAACCCTGTCTCCCAGTTTGATTCTCACTTGGACGCGGTGCTAATATGTATCACACTACGTATTTACCACTGAATGCAACTAGTGCCTAAACGGTTGCTAAAATCTTCCTTCTACATGTCCTTTAGCATAGCATAACACAAGAAGATATCCAACCTCTTCATTCTGAGAACTACTTCATAAGCGCTCCTGTCATGGACCACCACCACCTTGTCCCCATTGCTCATTCACGGTATTACTTTTTGTGAATCACCTAAAGACCAGTTAGAGAACTGCAGACTTAGGGCCAGGTTTTTAGATGTGCTGATAACATGCAGCTCCTGATTGGAACTGGTTTTTGATGCTGAGCACGTCTGATAATTGAGCCCTATGCCTCAAGTCTTGGGGATATAATTGTTCATTTTCCCCCCCCACAACAGCATCTTATTTTGTGTATATTCAGTTATTCTAATCTCTTCCTTCCATCGCCAATAGAAACTTTTACCCTTCCTTTAAAGAAAATGGTGCTTTTATTAAAATTTGTGTAAATTCTCATCTTTATTTGGGTAAAATTAATTTCATTTAGTGCCTCATCTGTCCCAAAAAAGATGACTTCTTTGAGTAGTGTCCCTATGGATGCTCACTGTAGATGTGCTTGCATTCCTGTGCTGCTGATCAGAGCCCTTTGGTAGCAGTCTGTCCTGCCTGCACATGTGCTGCTCCCTACCTGCCACAAGGCTAGCCAGCACCCGCAGACAGTCCCTCCTTAGTTCCTTCTGAACCTTCCCTGGCTAGAGACAGAGTTATAGCTGTCCGCAGAGTAACTCTTTAGAACAGCTAATTTTAGCTTCTTTTGAAGCTTTTTCTTTGTTACTTCATTTGTATTTTTATTTGGCTGTGCCTAGAAAAAAGAGAGGGCTTCTCTTGCACCAACCCTTGGCTTCAAAAAGTGCCTCAGTTGCAAGGAATCTATCCCAGTGACTGATGGACACTCACAGGGTGTTCGCTACCTGGGAGAGTACATTCCATGAAAGTGTGCCTTGCCCAGATCCAGGAAAGACAGAGCGCTAGGACTCAAAATCCTATTCGTAGAGTTAGCCCTTCAACTGCCAGAGTCCTGGGAGACAAGCCACTTACACAAGGCCTCTAATAAAAGGTCTGTTAGTCCCTGTAGTGAGCCCTGATCAAACCAAAATGTTCTCCAGCTCCATTAGTACTGATGACACTTTTATTGAGCAAATTCCTGATTTTTTTTTTTTTCCACAAGGATCAATTCAAGGCCATAGTCAACAAGGGCCAACTGGTGGCTAAAACCGTCCCTTCAGTCCACGCTAGATGCAGCTGACAAGAGTGGTACGCTTAATTTCCACAGCTATAATGATTAGATGGGCTTCCTGGCTTCATTTATCCAGCTTCCCTAAAGAGGCCCAAATTCAGGACCGGTGCTACGGTTTCTGGCACCCTAGGCGCCGGGACATTTTGCCGCCCCGCGCGCAGGTCTCGCGGCTCCCTGACCCTGGGGGGGCGGGGGGTGCCCTGGGCTGCGGCGGCGGCTCCCTGACCCGGGGGTGTCCTCTAGCACTCAGCAATTAGCTTCATGCCTCCTCCTCTCCTGCTGCCTTGCAGTTCATTGTTCAGTTTTAGTCACACGAGAGTAGCACATGTGTTGACAACGGTCAGGATACGTTTGTGATTCGTCAGGGTGCCATGATTGCTGTGCTATGGCGTTTGCTCAATGCCACTCCGCGAAAAACCGGCGCAAAGGGTTGTCTGCTGGGCCCTCACAAAGGGAGGGGTGAAGGCTGTACCCAGCACCACCCGGGCAATGTTTTCTGCCCC